>NW_015506894.1:50961-142844 GCF_001515645.1 Sinocyclocheilus grahami
TTTGTGCACAGCCAGCCTTGTACTCTTCTAGGTTCAAAAAACTGTCGTCCATAAGATGCATTGCACAAATTCGAACATCTGGGTCGTACTGTTCTGTTGTAAATAAATCTTAACCAATGATTCCTAAATGCATCTACTTCCAGAAGGCCAAAGAAAGTGCTTTTGCTTTCGCACTGAAACACAGCGTCTCCCTGTCATGCTGCTTCAACACTAACTGCTGTTCCTGAAACTACGCCTTCTTTCTTTGCGTGAACATTTGGGCGCATTATGCTAATATTTCCACATAGTGATGTAGACATGTGGGGGCGTGTTAGAACGAGCCGTTTTAGGAGGGCGTGGTTGACTCTTAACTTTTATAAAGAATATCTCTTTGGATTTGAGACTTTAGTCTTTGCAACTTTACAGATCTTCTTTATGCACCAAGAGCTTGTAACACTCCAAAGAGAAAGGAAATATTGAAATCGCATCATATGACCCCTTTAAAACCACGCCGCCCGAACGTTAGGCTACTTTAATTTCATGTGTTTTTTCCCAACACATAACATAATGAAGATCAGTATTAAGTTATTACATTTCTTTTGCTTATTATCTTTCATATTACTACATAGGTAATTAGGTAAATTTTACATTTATATTTGTGTAACTGTAGCATATGTTTAAATTAAAAAAAAGAGTAAAATGTAGCCTACTGATAATTTTCTGCCATTAACTTTCCCTTACGAAATACGGAAATTAACCATGATTTTACTAAAGTAAAAGTGTAGCAACCATGGTTTTTGGCAGATTGATTGACATTTGTTTAACCACAGTTTTACTACAAAATTGGTTAAATTATGGTTAGTGTATAATTTTTAGTGTAGTAAGTTAAGTGTATTCCATTAACCCTAAAACATAATGCAATGCAGTGCCATTACATCATGCATCCCTGCCTTAAAAACCTAGCCATTAAATGAAATTGCAATATGAAAGTTAAATAACGTTACCTTGGCCGTTCCCTGGTAATTGCTAGAGAAAAACACACACACACATATGCAATTATTCAAAGTAGCTAACATACAAGATAATACCAACAAGATAATAAGCAAAAGAAATGTAATAACTTAATACTGATTTTCATTAAAAAAAAAATGTGAAGTGACGTGTGGCCAAGTATGGTGACCCATACTCGGAATTAGTGCTCTGCAGTGATATGCAATTATTCAAAGTAGCTAACACTGTTTACATGAAGTAATATGAAAGATAATAAGCAAAAGAAATGTAATAACTTAATACTGATTTTCATTAAAAAAAAAATGTGAAGTGACGTGTGGCCAAGTATGGTGACCCATACTCGGAATTAGTGCTCTGCAGTGATGATACCCATCCAAAGTGCACACACACAGCAGTGAACACACACCCGGAGCAGTGGGCAGCCATTTATGCTGCGGCGCCCGGGGAGCAGTTGGGGTTCGGTGCCTTGCTCAAGGGCACCTCAGTCGTGGTATTGCAGGTGGGAGAGAGTGCTGTACATTCACTCCCCCCACCTACAATCCCTGCCGGTACGAGACTCGAACCCACAACCTTTGGGTTATGAGTCCGACTCTCTAACCATTAGGCCACGACTTCCCCATTATGTTATGGCCACGACTTCCATTATGTTATGTGCAGGGAAAAACATGAAATTAAAGTAGCCTAATGTTCCCGTGGCCGGTTTTAATTGATCAGTGCTGCGCTGTCCATTCAGTGGCGCTAGCAAACATGGCCTCCCTGTGCTGTCGAGTCGTCCATTGAGCCACGCCTTTGACAGGTCAGCGCGGCGCAAACTCTTCAATACCGCGCTGTTTCGTCCCACTTTTGGTGTGTTTGGCTTTCCATATTTACGTGCCTGCGCCGCTGTGAGAACAGCCGGTCAACAGGAAGCCCAAGCGAAGCGAAAGATCTTTTATTTTTTAGCGACAAATTAAGTTGCAACGGTACATACTGTTATTGCTGTCAATCATGTAAACAAAATTTGCCTGTTGTAATGATTGATTTGTCAAAAACGTCCTGATCTAATGTGCGGCCCCGTGTTAATGCTGATGATGGGACAGTCTTCCGCAAACATAAAAATATGAGAAAGCAATCAGAGCATAAAATTGTCAGTGTAATTCACTTAAATGTAGACCTAATATCTTGTTTAGTATAGTGAGAATGAATGTGTGAACCACACCAGGCACAAGGGCAGTTGCAACAAAATTGTGAAAAATATTATTTATTAATTTGCTTGCTTGCTTTCTAGACAAATAAATTAATCTCATGAGAAAAAAATCCAATGTTTATTCTGGTGAGTATTTGTACAGAACGGCAACAATTTACCCCAATCTACTCTAAATCTACAGCTGTGAGTGGTGGAATGATACCTCTGTAATACAAAGATTCCTCTCTGTTTTGGTCGTTTTAGTCTAGTGTAAACTCATGTTGCATCACTAATATAATCTCATCAAATAAGTTTGTTCATTTTTATTTCTCTTGGTTATTGCTTCAAAAATAACTACAATAATGTTGTAAAAGGCACATTTATTTTTTGGTTACACTTTAGGACTGCAGATCGGAAAAAAATAATTCTTGATAATCTTAAAAATGAGAGAAATCACTGATATAATTTAGGCTACTTTCTTCGACTGCAGAAAAAACGAAACCATTTCATTTGCAGTGTTAACTTATGAATTAAATGAAAACCCAAGAAATAAATCACAACAAGAACAATAGTTTTTCTTGTAATCAAGAAAAAAATGACAATTTCCAAATGAATGCTGAATGATATTTGACAGTGAACGCATCTCCACTGCATAGCCGCATACAATCGCAAATATTAAACATGTTTCAGGCTATAATGCATGGCGTGTGTTTCACTAGCTCCGTTCCCATGGACACCTTTTGATTGATCTAATTCTGGATATTTCCAGCCTAAAACGTATAATTAATCAGCCGATTAATCCGTATCTAAAGCCGTGTCTACACCAAGAGAACATCATTATAATCAGCTGATGCGGTGTCCACACGGGAAGTGGCGCGAGGCGACAAATCTTCTACAGTAACTGATGCCTCCTTCGATCCCTAATCTTGGAAACATGCGTTGTATGTGTTGAAAGTGAAACCTAAAAAACATCGCACATAAGAAAGCAGCTTTCGGGAGCTTCAGCAAATGCACTCGATCACAGATTGCACGCTTCCCAGCCTAAACAACCCCCACGTGAAATTGAAATAATAACCTATAACCTAAGATTTTGGCCATATTGCCCGCCCATCTAAATCATTCATCCCACACCATCAACAGGCGCGTCATGTAGGCTACACCTCTTGTTCTTCGTTTGGGCACCACAAGCTGTCACTGTAGCCTCAAAGCTTACCCCTCGCCTACTCTAGCTCGATTGCTATTCCGGAGGTAAAACACGCCCTCCTCATTACCCTACGGACAAAGAAATGTGAAAATAAATAAATGTATAAATAAATAAATGTGGAAATAAATACATAAATGTGAAAATAAATAAATGTGGGAAAAAAATTAAAAAATACATAAATAAGGAAATAAAATTATAAATAATTATTTATTTTTGCTTTTTTACTTTCCTTGTATATTTATTTATATATTTATTTATATGAGCTTTTTTACATTTCTTTATTTTTTTCTAATTATGGCAGGTTTGGCATTCCATAAAAATGTAGTCTAAGTGGTTGTAGAATTTATATTAGATAATCTGTTAAGGGAATAGATGTTTCCCTATAGATTTTTACTGAAACTGTGGCATGTTGTAGCTATTGGTTCTAAATGTGCAGGCGGTTGTTTCTTTATAACAAATGCTATATTGATTAGCCTAATTTAAAAAAGTCATTATTGGCCTGGTAATGATAGGCTAGTCTTATTATAACAAATGCCACAGTTAAGAACTATGGTATGGTATGGAAATTCCAAAAGATGGCATAGATTAAATCATTAAGAGTCTGATAAACTGTTAAGTAAGAAATAAACAATATCAGTATAAGAAACTGTTACGTTAGCTTGACTTCCCATGGCATTCTGTCAAACTATAGCCTATAAGTGCCTAAATCATATACAATACATTACATAGATATATCCTATGTAAACAAGTAACTGTTAATGATGTTACTTTATTGCATCAACTTTGCATAGATTATAGCACAAAAGATCATTTCACAAAAATAAATACATAAGCAAACAAACAAATAAATAAACCTTATGATGAGCATGAGTCTATAAAACAGTTCACACTTCAACCCCCTCAATGTTCAAAACAAAACTACACCCACCCTTGAAATTTAAAAATTCTCTTTTACTGATATTATTATACAAGTAAAATTTTTCTAAAATCTATTTGATTTGTTTTTGATAGTTGTTAATAAGTCTCTTCGAATTAGGAAGACACTTTTGCTTTCATATGGAGATATTTTTTTTAAAGTCGGCATGAACTGGCAATTGCAAGCAAATTATTTACCCAATAGGGGTGTGGAATAGATTGTATGGATCATTGTCATTTAATAATCACATGATCTCATGTGAGCAACAGGCTGCTGGAGGGATTATCGTCCACAACATCAGAGAAGAGATGTAGCTGTGAGGCGGAGGTAAAGTTCATATTTTTGATTACAGAAAACAAGAGGACATAAATAAAATAAAAAAGAGGATGTACACAAATAAATAATATATATACAGAATACTGCAATATTCAATAAAAAATTAATTGTCCATTTTTATTTGAATTTTAAAGCAGAAAACATGATCTCTCTCTCTGTATGATATATATATGATCTCTATATATCTCTTTGAATACATGCTATGATGCTACCTCCCTGAAACAAGTGTAGTAGCAATGTTCGCAGGGTCTGTTCTTGTGTGCACAACGACTGAATTCGGACTGATTCACTGCATATCTGGTTGTCACAACCTCAATTATTCACTTTCACACATAAAATGGAATTTAAGTTAATTTGTGATAACACAAAATAAATAAATATAGAAACAGAGGGAAGACATTTCTTACATTTATTACAGCCACAGGATCAAGTAAAGCAGCGGCGAGCACGTATGACACAGATGCTGCAGTGGAAGTGTCAACATTATGAAAGTTACTCGGACCTCAGAATGGACAGTCATGAGAACAACACACAATGCTGACCGTTCCATTACAGATCACAAACACAGGAGAGAAAGACAGGACACAAAACTTGAGCTGCAGCCGGAGCTCCGTCAAATCAGACTGAACAAATAATGCCTGATGTCCGATTCACAGTCACATGGAGAAAAACAGACAGAAAACCATTAGACAAATGGACAATGCAAATGGAAGAGGAGAGGAAAAGGATGAGGAGGAGACGGAGAGAGGGCTTAGAGGGTAGTCATGTCGTTCAGAGCCAGATCCAGCTCCTCGCTGAGGGCTTTACCCTTCAGTTTCTGAGCGTACACCTCATCTGTACATCGTCCCAGAGGAGAACACAGACACACACGAGACGGACAGAACGAAACAAGCAGCAGAAAAAGACAAAATACCGTGAGATGAAGGACTATAAAGACCAATTTCAACTATCACAGATGTTTCACTGCAATGTCTGAACAAGCAATCAGTTTGAAATCTTGGTTAGAAAACCTTGGCACAAGCATAATTTTCAAGCTCACTAGGAGTCACTCTGAAATGAAACTCCATCCGCAAAATCCCATGATACATGCTCTCACGTGTCGTTCTTATTCAATCAACATCTAAGGTGTCAGAGTCACCTCACCAAAAACAGATGGCATGCAGTTTCAGTCCACCAAAAGACACTAGATCCATCTGCCAGAAATGCACACAACGCCTACGACATTTCAAGCAATGTTAGTATATGACAACAAGCTCTATCTGGTCAGGTGAAACAGTTTTTCCATTTTCCTATTAATCATTTCGGTTTACAAAACATGTGAGAGAAGTTATAATTAGAACGAGTAAGGCAGCAAAACTGCTAATACACACAAGTCCATTCCTGTTATTTTGTCATTAGCGCAGTCATTATTTACAGGCAGCAGAACAAATCTTGAAGATGTACCTTCTAAATCATCAATGGTCTTCTCAAGCTTCGCCACAGACCTCTCCGCAAACTCAGCACGCGTTTCAGCCTGAAGAAAAGAAAATCAACATATTTTCATGAACTTTCTCAATATAAAAATACACTAGGATTCTTTTTCCTAAAAGTTTGTCAAAACTTCAGAAATATTACATGAACAACAGCGCTATTGTACTTGGATACATGTTTAATGATGATCAATGAACTGATCAAATGGTTGGCAAAATGGTCTGAATTGGTTTGTGAATCAGTTGCCACAGACCTCTCCGCAAACTCAGCACGCGTTTCAGCCTGAAGAAAAGAAAATCAACATATTTTCATGAACTTTCTCAATATAAAAATACACTAGGATTCTTTTTCCTAAAAGTTTTGGTCAAAACTTCAGAAATATTACATGAACAACAGCGCTATTGTACTTGGGTACATGTTTAATGATGATCAATGAACTGATCAAATGGTTGGCAAAATGGTCTGAATTGGTTTGTGAATCAGTCTGAATTGTTTATTTTCTCACACTGAATTGTCTGAAGGGGTTTCACACTCAATGAAACTTTAGAACACAGAACATAAAGAGCGCTGGATGAAGTGACTGTGAACACATCACAATCAACTGAAACCAAACCTGCAAATGCATCCTATCTAAGATCTTTCTTTTTCTCTGAGATAAAGTTCAAAATCGCATGGATGTTGATTGGTGAGCCAGTGTCAAAACATTTACATTTAGTCATTTAGCAGATAAGCTTTTATCCAAAGCGACTTACAAATGAGGACAATAGAAGCAATCAAAATCAACAAAAGAGCAATGATATGCAAGTGCTATAACAAGTCTCAGGTAGCTTAACGCAGTACATGTAGGAAGGTTTTTTTTTTAAATTATATAATTAATAAAAAGAAAACGGATAGAATAGAAAAAGAATAGAGCAGGCTAGTGTTAGAGGCCTTTTTTTGCTTTTGTTAATTGTATTATAAATAAAAAGAAAACAAATAGATAGAATACATAAAGATTAGAGAAGCTATTGTTTTTTTTAAAGAAAACAAGCAGTTATTAAATGAATAGTGTGCAAGTCTAAAAGTTTTCTTTTTTTAAAGAATATAATTAGAATAGAGAGTGTTAGAGTTAGAGGGTCAAATAAACAGTCAATTCTTGAAGATGGCTAAGGACTCAGCTGCTGGGATTGAGTTGGGCAGGTCATTCCACCAGGAGGGAACATTTAATTTAAAAGTACTGGTGTCCCCCAGGGCTAAATTCTTGGACCTTTGCTTTTTAGCTTTTATATTTTTCCACTCTGTCAACTAATAAGATCTCTTAAACTTACCTACTATTTTTATGCTGATGACACCCATCCACTCAAAATCAGGTCAAGATGTGGACTTATTCCATCTATTAAATTGTATTTCGGAGATTAAGACATGGATGTCTAACAATTTTCTGTGTTTGAATCATTCTAAAACCGAAGTCATGCTTCTCGCTCTCCCCATCAACTGCATAATGCTGGTTCTTTAGCTCTGCCTGTTGATGGTGTTGCGCTGGAGCTACAAAGTACATAAAAAAAATCGTTGTTTTCTCACGTTTAGACTATTGGTAATGCTATTCTCATTGGAGTGTCTAAATCCTGCATAAACAAACTTCAGTATCTGCAAACTTTGGTAGCAAGAATTATGTCTGGGGCTAGGGTTGTTGAGCATGTAACCCCTGTGCCATCGCTGCATTGGCTCCCGGTAAGATTCTGTGTTGATTTAAAATCCTTATGTTAACATACAAGGTAATGCATAGTCTGCATGGGCTCCTCAGTACTTGGCCAAGCTTTTAACACCTTATACACCTAGACAAGGCCTTCTCATCTTATGCCCCCAAACTGTGGAATTCTCTCCTGGTTGACATCAGGGAAGCAAATTTGTTAGGTATTTTTAAATTTTGTCTTAAAACTTTTTACTTCAAGATTGCTTTTACTTGATTCATTTTGTTTTCAGTTTCTTGTTTATTTATTTCGTGTTATTCCAGGTTTCTTTTCTGTGTGTTGCTCTGTATTTTGTGTTTTCATTTTTATTGTTGTGCTCGCTTGTGTTGTAAAGTGCTTTGAGAAAGCAATTTTTAAAGGCACTATACTAAATAAATGTATTATTATTATTATATACAGTACAAATAATTAAGAAATAATTATGTAATATATATTTACTAAATATAATGTATAACGTTACGTATTGGGGTGAATATTTGCTGGTCGATTGACAAGCTTGTAATTACCATTGTGTATGGCATGATCACGTTTTACAGTTTACCACACATCACTGCAGTTTCCATGGTCAAGGCTGTTTAGCTTTAGCATGGAGCCTATATCATACGAGTGTATAACGTATGATGGTATCAAATTCAAATGGCCAAACAGCTCACCTTGTGTTTATAACTGGATAGAGAGGAGCAAACCCAGTTGTGCTGAATATTCACAAACTCACCTCTTTGAGTTTGTCAGTGAGTACTCTGATTTCTTCTTCATATTTGTCTTCCTTCGTGGAGTACTGGGGAATAAATCAAAAATGAATCATTGATGCTGCAGCTATCATTGTGTAAAGATAAACTGAAAAGCAAGGTCATTTTTTGCAATCTGTGCAATAATTATGCCTTTGAAGATAAAACAAAGGTTTTATTTACATACCATTCAATATTTGAGAACTCTTTACAGGCTAAATACTCACTACAGAATACTAAAATGCATCTGAAAATGTATTTTAAAATGCATATGAAATCAGAAGAACAACATTGCATAGCATTAGCAAGAGAAATGGCAGCGAAGTCAATGAAGACTGAGTATGAGAAAGCTATTTTACTCGACAAAGGGAACAATTTACTTTATTGGCTAAGCTCACCCTGTATAAAATGCTGCTTTAACAAGGGGAATCTTGTTTTTAAGCTTTGCTTAAAATTTGGATAAATGACATATGTTATACAATCATTTGTTGTACAAAGACCAAAATTACAACCACAATTACAGATTAGCCCTGTGAGAGTAAACATGGGCAGTCTGACTTGAAAGTGAACAGCAGGGCATTTGGACTTTTCACTGCAATAAACGCTATGAAGGCTCAGCCTACCTTCTCAGCCTGTGCCTCCAGGGACTTCAAATTGTTGGTGACATTTTTCAATTCTTCCTCTAGGTCACCAGATTTGCTGTACCACAGCAAGAGATGCAGGAAAAGAAAGGGCAAAGGAAAGGAGACAGAAAAGGCACCAGTTTTTAGCAAAAGAGACCTCAACCTGAATGGAACAATGAGGCCATTCCCTTTCATTTTGGCTGAATATTAGAACCATTCAAAGTTCCAAGCACATCAGGCACTTTAAATGCCTTTACATTTCATTCACAAAACAGTTTCCCTAGAAAAAAGTAGTAATGCAGAATATAACAGCACTTGAGAGGCCAAAATTCCTTGTCAAATGTTTATTATAAGATTTAAATCATGCAAACTGGCTACTTTAATTATAAAATAATAAAAATAAACTAAATAATAATAAAAATAATAAATAAAATGTTATTTCCAAGGTGCTTGTTACAAAACGGCAGTAATTAAAGTGTGGTATTCCCCAAGGTTCTAGTTGAGGCCCCTTTTTCTTTTGCAAAAGATGCATTTATCTGCACAGGGACAGAGTCAAGAAGAGCCGCACAGGAGGTCATAGATATCCGAAAGAGAGGACAGGTCAAGAGAAGCCAGCATTAGCATGCTACATCAGTCTCTCGGCAGTACCTCTTCCTCTCCGGCCATCATGGATTTCATATTCTGGTCCATGAGTCTAAGTTCCTCCTCCAGCTGCCTGACTCGACTGAGTTAGTCCAGAACATGCATATTAAACTCAGTTTTTCATGCAAATGTAATGCACTTTTGTTACCATTGCATATGCACACATATATATTCCACACATCGTTTCTGACAGTCAATACAATCAATACATTTTTCTAACACTGTATTCTGGCAAGGAATTTGATTAAGCAGTAATAACCAAATGCAGATTAAGCTTGTTCATGTTTTCATGATGTTAGTGCTAGTCTAAACTTTTAGCATTCAGGAATATGCTCCCAAATCACTGAAATTAAAGATATCAGTATGAAATATCAACAACAACAGAATACCCTGTTAACACACAAGGTTACTGATGTGATCATTTACTTATGGAATAATAATGCAATAAAGTTCAGTCTCAACTAAACTGTTTAACATGCATTAAATATACTTACGCCTCAGCCACTTCAGCTCGTTCCTCAGAGCGCTCAAGCTCACCCTCAAGAATCACCAGTTTACGTGCCACCTGCAGTCCAACAAGCACACAAACTCAATTTTACAATTACTATCAAATAACAAATATCACAGAGCTGTAAAGCCAAGTTATGAAGGAGGAAGTTAATCCCCAATAAACAATGCAGGAAATTCAGGTTTAGGTATAGTGACATCTTCCACACAACAACAACAAAAATATATTCACTCTGTGACCATTTGATCAACAAAGCAGCATGCTTGTTCTTCAGTAGAAATGCTTACATATCCTTAAATATCAATCAGACACATCAACAGAAATTGCCACCAACAGCCAATCAAAATTCAGCAGCTGATAAATTAATTTGTGCACGGCCGCTGGACATGAATATACATGCATCTACCAAATTTGCCAAAAAATGACCACGAAGAAACATTCTTAAATGAATAAATATGAAATATAAGAAAACATCAATAAATGATTTCTTCATTATTTTTAGCATCTGAATTCTGAGTGTTTCTGAATCTAGAAATAATAATGTTTTCCTTGTCTTCCACGCCCCCATTGTGAACTTTTTTGGAACTTTTATGCATGGCCATAATTCAATATACTGTGAAAAGCTTCTAGTTATAAGAAGCCTGATTTAAATGAATTCCAGTCATTTAATAACGTGAGGCTGGCTGACATCCACACCTCCTCATATTTGCGGTCAGCCTCCTCAGCGATGTGTTTGGCCTCCTTCAGCTGCATCTCCTGGATCTCCATCTTCTCCTCATCTTTTGATGCTCTGTTCTCTATCACCTTCATTCCTCTGTACGGAGAAACCACATGGTCAATATTACATTCAGAAGTGCCATGAACAGACAAACTCAGCACGTCTAAACACAACAGGTTTAAGGTATTTACTCATGACACCCTGGAAGGATGGCTGATCCTCTGTTTGAAAATCAGTTTGAAACTACCTAAAACTCTGGCCTTGAACAGGTATCAACAAAATACATTGTTTTGTTTTTATGATTTCAAAAAAACTAAATGGATGCGAGTCAAATAAATAAAAACTGCCCCGTGAACAAAGCCTAGATGTGTAGTTAAAGTGTGGAGTGATATATGTTGTTAAAGATGCTGCTGTCACACCTCTCGCTCTCATCCGCAGCTTTCTCGGCCTCCTCGAGCTTCTGTAGCGCAGTGGCGAGTCTCTCCTGGGCACGATCCAACTCCTCCTCTACCAGCTGGATGCGTCTGTTCAGGGACGCCACCTCAGCCTCGGCCTGCCATCACAGGAGAATCAGTCAATGCACACCAAGGCTGCATGCCATGGAGGAAAAAAAAATTGATTTGCGGTAACCTTGTTGGATAATGTGAAAGTGACATGCAATGTGAATATCTTGTGATTAATGTCCAATTAAGTGCAAAATTGCATCTAGAACATCAAGATAAACCAAGTTGACTCCAACTACAAATGATCTTTCTTCATATTGTGAAAAAAGGCATACATCTGAGATTTTACTGTTGCAACTAACAATTATTTGAATAATCAGAACATCTCTCAAATACATTTTATTTGCTGTATTTTTTTGAAAAAAATTGCTTTCATATCCTAACCAGTGTTCACTCAGAACAATGTGCAAATTGAAGGCTATAAAATGTATGCTTTGCAGAAATTATAACATTGGTAATTTAATCTAATATTGTGTAATAATATTATTGATAATGAAATTGTAATATTATAATATAACCTGCTCTCTTACACTGTCTGGTCAATGCACACACTCACTCTAGTATAAGTCTCATCTGTAAATTTAACAGTGACTCACTAGTTAGGAAAAGCTGAATTGCGAAATGTAACTAACATTTACAGATAAGAATATATTTTTTTAATTATAAAAATGGTCTTGTTAAATCTTTTTTAAAGGGGTCATATGATGCGATTTCAAGTGTTCCTTTCTCTTTGGAGTGTTACAAGCTCTTGGTGCATAAAGAAGATCTGTAAAGTTGCGAAGACTAAAGTCTCAAATCCAAAGAGATATTCTTTATAAAAGTTAAGAGTCAACCACGCCTTCCTAAAACGCCTCGTTCTAACACGCCCCCACATGTCTACCTCACTATGTGGAAATATTAGCATAATGCGCCCAAATGTTCACGCAAAGAAAGAAGGTGTGGTTTCAGTAACAGCAGTCGTGTTGAAGCAGCATGTCAGGGAGACGCTGTGTGTTTCAGTGCGAAAGCAAAAGCACCTTCTTTGGCCTTCCGGAAGTAGATGCATTTAGGAATCATTGGTTAAGATTTATTTACAACATAACAGTACGTCATCACTGTGTCTGTCACGCGACTCTGTTCCCCTTTCGGGCTTGAACTGATGGTAAAACTAACGACATTATTAACTGTCTTGATATTTACTTTGAAAGCTGAAGCTGCGATTATGGTAAGGGGCGTTACATTTCCGACGAGTGCTTGCGGTGTTCGGCCAATCACAATGCACTGGGTCAGCTGGCCAATCAGAGCAGACTGCGCTTGTCAATGGAGGAGGCTTTGTTGAAAACGTTAAACATTAAAGCATGTTAACATGTTCTGTTACACCAAATAATGATCTTTAAAATAGCATCATATGACCCCTTTAACATCCATCTTGCAACAAAAATATCCATTACACAGATAGAACAGTGCACGAAAAAACTGACAAAGTAAAATACTGTTTTCTATACCACTTTTCACCACAAAACTGTCCCCGAATCCACAGCGTGAAACATACAGTGTTGCGACTTTCCATTTCACCTATACATTTGATCAGTTCATGCTTCCCTGGCAATTGTTACGATTCCCATCCCAATTTTTTTATGGCTGGATAAAGCAGAAGTTCCCATCGGACACTCTCTCTGAATGCATTGCTGGCTTTAAGTTAAACTTTAAAAATGCAAAGTTCACAAGATAAAGAGCGTTGAGCTCACGATCAACTGTTTGTCCAATCCTTTAATAGCTAACTACAGGCTAGCAATGCTATTACTATGTCAACCCTTTGAATGTGGGAATATTTAATCAGGTCACCAAATACAGCATACAATGAACATGAATAAACGGATATTCGTCATTTTAAAGAAGATGTAGCATTTTACAGCCATTAACCAATATTTAAAAGTCTAAAGTCATCTTGGAGATCTTTTCAACAAAGGTTCATCTTCATAGTCTAGTAAAACGACAAGGCTCAGTACAGAGGTGGCCTAATTTGTTTGTGGGTTAAAGCAATGCCAGCTTTATAGCTATTTTCATGGCGAGGTTGAAATCCAGGATTAAATAGGCTATAAAAATAGCTAAAACAACTGAAAACCTCATATAAGATGTTTACGATCCATTTTAATAAGTGTGAGCAGAATAAAAGTCTTCACTAGAAATGTCACATTTTCACATCTGTAGTGTTTAACAGAGAGAGAGAGCTCTGGCAGAAAGCACATCCGGGGATCTTTGCATGGCGGCAAACACTTCTTGAGTAAATGACTTTATACATTGAAATACAAGCAATATATCTGCCACTTTAGTCCTGACCCGCTGAAAAAAAAAAATGCTTTAAAGTAAATCATGATTGCTCAGATCAGATAAAGTCTACTATTAAACTTTGGTTCAGAAATGGTGAATGTTTCCAACATCACTTTGTGTAACTAGCTGTAACTTTTGCGGAGGACTGTTATCCTCACTTTCTAAGCAATCTCTGATTACTTTCAGGTTACTCATTACTCAAGAAAAATGGTTTTAATGAAAGAACGCAGAGAAAAAGCCATCCTCCAAACCTAGAATAGTGAGTTATATTGCGCTGTCAGAACAGATTTTACAGGAAATCACATCCACACGTCATCGGAGCGTGTGTGGCGTGTGTTAGTAGAGTAAAGCTGAGAGTTTGTCATCACAACAAACAAGAAAAAACTGACCATGAATCCTTCAAAGCAGCACTCTTCCGGGAAATCACCGGTTGTTAAAAAAAGAGATTATTTGACTATTTCCTCCTGTATCCAGATGCACACCAGGACCTCAAACAGCATTCATCTGCACAGAGGAGAGCTGCAGCACAACCAATACAATGTTCTCCAGCAAGACCACTCCATTTATATATTCAGTCAGGTTAGACACCATACTGAACTGAACTTAACATCGTCAGACTTACAGTCTTTACAATGGCACGCACTCTAACTGTTTCGTGGTCTAGCTAAAGTTTTTTTTGGAAAGATGTTTTGTCAGCTGAACAATGTGTGTTGCTGTTAATCAACAGTACAATCTATCGAACGCACTTCTGTCACTCGCAGCCTCGTTTTTTATTCCTGTCAAATATGGCACAACCTTGACTAATACATAGTGCATCTTTAAACGTACTGCGTAAAAATGTACATAAGAAAACTAGTTTATGTTCTTGTTCAATTTTTAATCAAACAAATCTGTTAACATAAGGCACCTCACTCTGGGACTCGAGGGGTCGAGACAACACCAAATCTCCAAATCGATGTTGATCTTCATGTAAACTACCTTCACTTCTTACAGGTAGACAAGAAGACGACCCTGGCCTGGGCCGTGACGGGCTGATGGACTCCAGTGTCTACATTCAGGTGGACTACACCTGCTCAATCACCTGTACTTTTAACTGAGCACTGCATCACATATCCGCAGGACCTGTGAGAGAAAGAGTGTGACTGAAGAGTGAGAGATGCTGTGAGTCTCAATAAAACCCTGATCTGCTTCTCATGTCTTCTCATTAGCTCTCGCAGCCTGCTCTGGTGAGTAGTGTGCGCTTCTGCACGCTTTCACCTACACTGATACTGATATTTGGCTAATGTGTTTTTGAAGTTAACTTAATGTTTGGCTTTTATTTAAGAAACCAGAGCATCCCGAAGACAGAGCACTCGCTAGAAAACTGCAACACGTTTACAGACGCCAGCCATGAGGAACAGCAGGTTTACACTGAATAAGAGCCATTAATAAAGATGCTGTAGTCAAAGGGGCCTTCCAGATGGCCCGAGAGGCCCCTCTCTTACCAGCCTGGTTTATAAAGGGACATCGGTATTGCAGGGTACGGGATGTTTTTGAAGTTAACACGTGAACAGACAGATCAAACATGGCTGTGAGGCCAGACTCCGCATCCAGGCTGAATATGAGGGCCACTCACTGTCTCCCGGGCCTGCCGCTCCAGGTCCACCTCCCTCTGCAGCGCTGCGGCTCGCTCCTCCGCATCGTCCGCCTGCTGCTGCAGGCTCTGGATCTTCCTCTTCACGGCTTCGATGGAGGTTATCGATGCCATTATTCCCGCTGAACTCCCGAGTCTGCTGTTAACGTTAAACGCGACGCTAACGCTATATCCAGTGACCCTGCCTTTATCAGACACCGGTCCTGCCAGTTTCTTCCTCTAATGTTTTTATCCAGAAGTCCTAGTTTAGCGTGAATCGCCGACAAACGCGCTGTTCACACCGAGGGCGAAACAAACCTCCGTCGGGCTGAATACAGCTCACCTTCGCCGGAACAACAGATGGCGCCGCACACCTCTCAGGTGAGCCGTGTTCGGCGGCCAGGAGCACAGGAGCAGCTCGTTCAGCACTCAGCAGAGCAGTTTCCCGCATAATGAAGGGTTTATGGTTTACTTGGCACGAGGCGGGGCCCCAGGTGAGCTCAAAGCAGTGTTGCCAGGTCCGCGGTTTCCCCGCGGTATTGGGCTACTGTTGCCGCGGGTTGTTTTTCATGGTTGATGGGGTTGAAGCGACCCCAATCACGTGATATTTACCCCTGGAATACGAATTCTACCAGGGGAACCCCCGCAAAAGCCGTGCATTTTACCCCCCGGAACACGATTTGCTCCTGTGGAACTCCCCGAAACGCAATTGGGCGGGTTTTGTTGTGAAAACCTGGCAACCCTGTCTACTGGCGTGAAATAATGCTGCGTTCAAGTCCTCCTGGGACAGTCGTTTCAAGTCAGTTTAGTCGGCACAAGATGGCGGTGTACCTTCTGTTAATAAATTACAAAAAAATACAACAGGGTCTGTTAACTCTGCTCATTTACCAGTGATTTTGTTAATTTAACAATAATAATAATAATGTGTACAATATGCACTGAATTGGACGAATAACCTTTGTTAGGGAGTAATTGTGTAGGATATAACTATTTTCCTGCTCATCTGGACACGCAAATGTTGCAAGACAGAATTAATCCATCACACAGTGCATTCAAACAGGGCTGTGTCTCCCAAAAGTATCATAAGAAAGCATTAAAGCTTTTGGGAACGGCAGCCCTGAACAACTCTTATCAGAGGACAGAAGGACAGAGTTATTTCACAATAAACAAACTGAAATTGTAGCCTACATAGTTTGTGCAATTACAGTTATTTAAATTGAACGTTGAAAGATAATATTGATCATGTTCTATTCTGTAATGTTAATAGAAATCATACACTGTCAGAATAAAAACGTTGCATTTTATGCATGCAACAGCCGGTCACTGGCAGTCCCTTATGAAAATGAACCATGGTTTTACTAAAGTGACCGTAGTTCAACTGTATTTGTAGATTTGAACCATGTGTAAACAAATATAGCCTAATAAGTTACAATTAAGGCGTATTGAATGTTAAAATGCGTTTTAAACAAAGTTAAGTGCTTATCATTACCCATTTTACTCTTAGTAATTTAAGTTCATCTTCATAGTCTAGTAAAACGACAAGGCTCAGTACAGAGGTGGCCTAATTTGTTTGTGGGTTAAAGCAATGCCAGCTTTATAGCTATTTTCATGGCGAGGTTGAAATCCAGGATTAAATAGGCTATAAAAATAGCTAAAACAACTGAAAACCTCATATAAGATGTTTACGATCCATTTTAATAAGTGTGAGCAGAATAAAAGTCTTCACTAGAAATGTCACATTTTCACATCTGTAGTGTTTAACAGAGAGAGAGCGCTGGCAGAAAGCACATCCGGGGATCTTTGCATGGCGGCAAACACTTCTTGAGTAAATGACTTTATACATTGAAATACAAGCAATATATCTGCCACTTTAGTCCTGACCCGCTGAAAAAAAAAAATGCTTTAAAGTAAATCATGATTGCTCAGATCAGATAAAGTCTACTATTAAACTTTGGTTCAGAAATGGTGAATGTTTCCAACATCACTTTGTGTAACTAGCTGTAACTTTTGCGGAGGACTGTTATCCTCACTTTCTAAGCAATCTCTGATTACTTTCAGGTTACTCATTACTCAAGAAAAATGGTTTTAATGAAAGAACGCAGAGAAAAAGCCATCCTCCAAACCTAGAATAGTGAGTTATATTGCGCTGTCAGAACAGATTTTACAGGAAATCACATCCACACGTCATCGGAGCGTGTGTGGCGTGTGTTAGTAGAGTAAAGCTGAGAGTTTGTCATCACAACAAACAAGAAAAAACTGACCATGAATCCTTCAAAGCAGCACTCTTCCGGGAAATCACCGGTTGTTAAAAAAAGAGATTATTTGACTATTTCCTCCTGTATCCAGATGCACACCAGGACCTCAAACAGCATTCATCTGCACAGAGGAGAGCTGCAGCACAACCAATACAATGTTCTCCAGCAAGACCACTCCATTTATATATTCAGTCAGGTTAGACACCATACTGAACTGAACTTAACATCGTCAGACTTACAGTCTTTACAATGGCACGCACTCTAACTGTTTCGTGGTCTAGCTAAAGTTTTTTTTGGAAAGATGTTTTGTCAGCTGAACAATGTGTGTTGCTGTTAATCAACAGTACAATCTATCGAACGCACTTCTGTCACTCGCAGCCTCGTTTTTTATTCCTGTCAAATATGGCACAACCTTGACTAATACATAGTGCATCTTTAAACGTACTGCGTAAAAATGTACATAAGAAAACTAGTTTATGTTCTTGTTCAATTTTTAATCAAACAAATCTGTTAACATAAGGCACCTCACTCTGGGACTCGAGGGGTCGAGACAACATCAAATCTCCAAATCGATGTTGATCTTCATGTAAACTACCTTCACATCTTACAGGTAGACAAGAAGACGACCCTGGCCTGGGCCGTGACGGGCTGATGGACTCCAGTGTCTACATTCAGGTGGACTACACCTGCTCAATCACCTGTACTTTTAACTGAGCACTGCATCACATATCCGCAGGACCTGTGAGAGAAAGAGTGTGACTGAAGAGTGAGAGATGCTGTGAGTCTCAATAAAACCCTGATTTGCTTCTCATGTCTTCTCATTGGCTCTCGCAGCCTGCTCTGGTGAGTAGTGTGCGCTTCTGCACGCTTTCACCTAAACTGAGACTGATATTTGGCTAATGTGTTTTTGAAGTTAACTTAATGTTTGGCTTTTATTTAAGAAACCAGAGCATCCCGAAGACAGAGCACTCGCTAGAAAACTGCAACACGTTTACAGACGCCAGCCATGAGGAACAGCAGGTTTACACTGAATAAGAGCCATTAATAAAGATGCTGTAGTCAAAGGGGCCTTCCAGATGGCCCGAGAGGCCCCTCTCTTACCAGCCTGGTTTATAAAGGGACATCGGTATTGCAGGGTACGGGATGTTTTTGAAGTTAACACGTGAACAGACAGATCAAACATGGCTGTGAGGCCAGACTCCGCATCCAGGCTGAATATGAGGGCCACTCACTGTCTCCCGGGCCTGCCGCTCCAGGTCCACCTCCCTCTGCAGCGCTGCGGCTCGCTCCTCCGCATCGTCCGCCTGCTGCTGCAGGCTCTGGATCTTCCTCTTCACGGCTTCGATGGAGGTTATCGATGCCATTATTCCCGCTGAACTCCCGAGTCTGCTGTTAACGTTAAACGCGACGCTAACGCTATATCCAGTGACCCTGCCTTTATCAGACACCGGTCCTGCCAGTTTCTTCCTCTAATGTTTTTATCCAGAAGTCCTAGTTTAGCGTGAATCGCCGACAAACGCGCTGTTCACACCGAGGGCGAAACAAACCTCCGTCGGGCTGAATACAGCTCACCTTCGCCGGAACAACAGATGGCGCCGCACACCTCTCAGGTGAGCCGTGTTCGGCGGCCAGGAGCACAGGAGCAGCTCGTTCAGCACTCAGCAGAGCAGTTTCCCGCATAATGAAGGGTTTATGGTTTACTTGGCACGAGGCGGGGCCCCAGGTGAGCTCAAAGCAGTGTTGCCAGGTCCGCGGTTTCCCCGCGGTATTGGGCTACTGTTGCCGCGGGTTGTTTTTCATGGTTGATGGGGTTGAAGCGACCCCAATCACGTGATATTTACCCCTGGAATACGAATTCTACCAGGGGAACCCCCGCAAAAGCCGTGCATTTTACCCCCCGGAACACGATTTGCTCCTGTGGAACTCCCCGAAACGCAATTGGGCGGGTTTTGTTGTGAAAACCTGGCAACCCTGTCTACTGGCGTGAAATAATGCTGCGTTCAAGTCCTCCTGGGACAGTCGTTTCAAGTCAGTTTAGTCGGCACAAGATGGCGGTGTACCTTCTGTTAATAAATTACAAAAAAATACAACAGGGTCTGTTAACTCTGCTCATTTACCAGTGATTTTGTTAATTTAACAATAATAATAATAATGTGTACAATATGCACTGAATTGGACGAATAACCTTTGTTAGGGAGTAATTGTGTAGGATATAACTATTTTCCTGCTCATCTGGACACGCAAATGTTGCAAGACAGAATTAATCCATCACACAGTGCATTCAAACAGGGCTGTGTCTCCCAAAAGTATCATAAGAAAGCATTAAAGCTTTTGGGAACGGCAGCCCTGAACAACTCTTATCAGAGGACAGAAGGACAGAGTTATTTCACAATAAACAAACTGAAATTGTAGCCTACATAGTTTGTGCAATTACAGTTATTTAAATTGAACGTTGAAAGATAATATTGATCATGTTCTATTCTGTAATGTTAATAGAAATCATACACTGTCAGAATAAAAACGTTGCATTTTATGCATGCAACAGCCGGTCACTGGCAGTCCCTTATGAAAATGAACCATGGTTTTACTAAAGTGACCGTAGTTCAACTGTATTTGTAGATTTGAACCATGTGTAAACAAATATAGCCTAATAAGTTACAATTAAGGCGTATTGAATGTTAAAATGCGTTTTAAACAAAGTTAAGTGCTTATCATTACCCATTTTACTCTTAGTAATTTAATACATTTCATAATTTAAAGGTTTAGTTCAGAAGTATCGAATCGGTAACGATATCGACGATACTGCCTTGAAAAATATCGGTATCGTATCGAAAAGAAAATAAGTGGTATCACCCATCCCTACCGTCAACTACAGACGTTGCCGTCTGTAACAATCCATCGATTCCGCCATGTTTCTCATTGACACGCCCCCAACTCGGAAACTCGGGGCTTAAAGAAAATGTGGAGTTTCCCACTGGTAATAACGACTTTGTGGCGGCGTTCATGTGCGTTCAACTCGTAAATACGATCTATCCGACATGACTTGAACGCACCATTAGTCTCAAAACACCTGACGCACACTTTCATGAAAATGTCTTCATTCATTAAATCTTTTTAAATGGCCTAAAGCCTGGCATATTAAATAATAGTCCGATTTTTTTTAATGCTTGAAAAAGAAAAATTCTAAACGTTTTCTGAAGAAGCATAATATTTGATACATCCTTTTTTTGTTACATACTCAAGGAAGTTCAGAGGCCCAAACTGAGCAAGAATACCCAATTTGGTGCAGTTGCTGCTATTCACATGGGCAAAAGTTAAGATGAATTTCCATAGTTTGTCATGAAAATCAACGAGGTCATTATAACAGTATGACAGACTATTTGAATTAAATGCAACTAATCTGTCTTATTACAGTAGGGTAATAGTTTTATGATCAAAGCTCTGTAGTTTTTTTTTGTGTGGAGGGGCAAAACATATAATTCACTGCAATTCAATTATCACTGATAGATGAACAAATACATGTACATCTGTGATGTTTGATACTCACATTTAAGAAAACCTGAGTTGGTACAGTCTATTAAATGTTCATCTCGCAATATTCCTTGTAATAATAATAGAAGTCATTTTTATGTTTACTTGATCAAAATCAGTAAATATTTCTCAGTAAATAGACACGTGAAGCACGAGCTGAAGGTGGATGTTTGTAAAGTTAAACTAAAAGGCTTTTTGCTTGATAAAAATGTCAGCTCAGGCGACAGAAGGCATGTAGTAGACCGTATGCAATAGGTTTAACAGCAAAGTTTGGATCATGTTGATCGTTTAGAGGCCTTAGAAATGTAGAAAAGTCTCTTTCTTCGTGTCTTTCACGAATTAAATACATTCATAGGAATATTAGCTGTATGTTTGGCTCATTCATTAGAAGATCTTAACTGTTCTTTCTGGGTTTTCCTGATTGCAGACCAGCAGCCCTTGTTCAGAAGTTGATCTTTGTAAGCAGTTTATGAAAAGTTGTTTGTATTATGTCTCTTATGGTAAAGACAAGGTGGTCTAGCAGGTAATGCTCATGGCTTCAGGTTCCAGTTTTCAGTCAGTACTCTACAGGTTCAGATTGTTAAAGTCAGTATGAAATGAAAATGTTATAGATTATTGTAAACAATTTATCTGTGCATATGTTTCATTTTTTTAAAATATTTTGTCCTCGTAATGTTTACTCAAAATGTAATAACCGAACCTTCTGGATCTTTTCCGTGACATATGCTGGACTTCTTTAATCATTTAGCCCTTTCATTTGCTTACAATTTTGAGTGCAATGCCCACACGTCCTGAAAGTGACTTTTAGGATTATAAAGGTCAGAATAAAATGCTCTCTTCTTCACTCTGATTCACGTGTTGTCCATCACTTGACATTAGCTGTGCTAACCCCGCTTCAAAATTACAAGTGTGAAACATAATTAACCCGGGGTTAAAAGCAGGGTTTAGAATGAAGGTAATCTGAGGGTAAGCGCAGTGTGAAAAGACCTTTTGTGACTTTAACCACTGAAGGATCTTTGAAGTGACTTTAAAGGATGATTTTTATTTATTGACTATTTGCAAATCTGTATTTCTGGCTCTGTGGCCTGTTTAGATACAGGAGATGCATTAATGGCATGAGTTTTTGAGTTAAGTTTTGTTAAAAAAAGACAAATGATGGTGACATACCATGGCTTATAAATATATAGATTTAAATGTACTCACAGTCTATGGTACTCAGACTATTGAATTCTTGTTGACCTATCTGTCAAGATCGTATGTACCCAAATCATGCAAATTTGATCTCAGAGATGAGTCTTATTGCTTACAAACTTTCTACTTCATCGTGTCCAATCAAATGAATTTCAAACGAATTACATCCATAAAACGGTATGTTTCAGTCAAACGTTTACTCAGGCCTATCTGAGTGTACTGTCCTTAGACCAATCCATTCAATGCAACGCTGAGCAGATCACGGCACTGTAAACAAATGACTGCATTCCTCTGGTGTTTCTCCATTTTTTGGCCACGTATTAATGGTGTAAATACAGTACAACACGCAGTGAGTGAAGCACACAGTCAAAGAGTATTTCAACGTAAGAACTGGAAGCAAAGCAACTGCAAAAGTTTCCTGATTGAATTGAGATTCTTTTTCACCTGTATCTAGTTAGTATTTAGCATATGTGCATTTATTTTGATGCTAGAGGAGGATGGGGTTTTCTACCCAAACACATGATCCTAGGGAGATCTTTCAATGCCAGTCACGTCACTGGGTAGGGTGACCATACGTGCCATTTTCCCAGGACGCGTCCTGGCCAGGATTTCTATATTGCCTAAAATATCTAGGTTTTGGCTTTGTTTGCGTGTGCAGACGGATCGGTGTATGACATCAAAATACCATACAGACGGTTCCTTATGCTTTCAAAATGCTCTCGAGGTATTTTGATGTCATACTGCACACGCAAACAAAGCCAAAACCTAGATATTTTAGGCAATATAGAAATCCTGGCCAGGACGCGTCCTGGGAAAATGGCACGTATGGTCACCCTATCACTGGGGCTTTAAGCTGGTTTGATCTTCTGTAAAGCTGCTTTGAAACAACGAGGATTGGGAAAAGCTCTATACAAATACAAATTAAAAGGCAGTTTCCTTCTGTACACTGTCAGTTCTTAAGCAAATGTACATTTTTAAATTGTCCATTTTTCGTGTACATGTACGATGTACATTTTTTAAATAACCTAGAAATGATACTTTTATAATAATTTGTATTGTATTCATATTTTTAAATTATATCATATTATTGAATATATTTTTTAAATTAACATATTTGATAAATATGTAACAGAGGTGTCATTTCAAGTTTAAACTGTCACCATTTAAACTGTCTATAGACTATTTAAAGGGTCTGAATTGCAAAAGTACGAATATTTCACACTACAGACCTAACAATATAGCTCTCAATACGTTTATTGAAAGGTATCAGATGATACTGTGGTGAAGAATACCAGTGCCAAAAAATGTCCAGAAAAAAGATTGCCTAAAAAGACAATGGAAGTACCATTTGTAACTTTGGGTAATGTATATTGTATTATAGATCAAGTATATCATGCTTGTATTTTGGTCATCAGTGAAGAGTATTGAGATTTGACCGTGTGAGTGTGGAAAGGTCAAGGGTCGTGTTAAACCATGGAAACATGGCGGGTATCAGACCAACAGAATCCAGCAGAGAACGCAGCCATATGCAGAAACGGGTCTTTGGTGAAGTGGTAAGATGCACACATCAGTCAGCTCAGCTGTGAGGTGCTGACAGTGTTTATGAAGTGTTTAGAGAATCTGAGACTGTGGGTGGGTTTGGCAGCAGAGCAGCTGTTGACAGGACGGGCCCCAATCTGTGCGGGCCGCTCTCTTGATTAACGGCCTGATCTCTCCACCACCACACACGGCTAGCTTTACATATACTGAGTGCAGCCACAGGAGGACGCATGCTGACTAGCTCCTGAACACTTCTGTCCGACTTAAACACGTCATGTCTAGATCTTATGTTCGAACACTGGCCTATTTTTAGGATTTAATTCGCTTTGATTAGTAAAAACGTTCAAAAGCACAGCATTTATTTGAAATAGAAATCTTTTATAAATGAATTTTACTGTTACTTATGATCAATTAATGCATCTTTGATGAAAAAAAAATTGAACTGTAGTGTAAACTGTGCATATATAGCATACCAAACAAGGAGTGAATGAGAGATGTGTTGAATCTTTAATGATTTGTGTGTCACTCACGTCTGTGGCCTTCTTCTCGGCCTGCTCGAGTTTCTCCTGAGCGTCCTTCAGTGATTCGGAGTATTTGTCCAGCTCGTCCTCCACACCCTTCAGCTTCTTCTGCAGGCCCAAGAGCTCCTCTTCCAGCTACACACACAAACACACACATTAAGCACTGAAAATACTGTCAAATTACTAGTTTTATTCAAAAGCATTTATTTGACCAGGTTCTCGATGCTTGATTTGAATACTGCTACAGAAAGACCGACTGAAGGACAAATTCAGGGTAGAATTTTTTTTAGAAACTTTTGTTTCTCCACATTTTGGAAGATCATTACTTATCAAGTATTGTGTCCCCCATCTTGAGCTCATTCCTACACCAATGAAATATGATGATCTGTAAATCCCGGCTCATAACTGAGTGTCTTGTTTGGGGAGGGCATGAGGAGACAATTATAAACGGCAACGTTATGTTAAAGTGGAGCATTGCAGCAGCTGCTGCTGGTCACCCCCACCCACCCTTTTAACAAGAGTCAAGTAAACCACCACCCATTAACCATAACATCACACATGGCTTAGTGTCATAAACCAGCCTCTATTAATTGTGAGCCAGCGGGACGGTCAGCTTCCGCATATGGAAACGCAGAGCAGATAATGCTGGCTGCAAAAATAGAGCCCAGCTTTATAGGCGGGTTGCACTTTGGTCAGCTCATAAATTGAGAAGTGTAAAATAGCTTCAGTGGATGACGGAACAAGTGAACGGTTTCAAAGCAATGCACTCATGACGGATGCCTTGCCGGGTACAGTTATGAGACGCATCGCGGCTTTGGCGTCAAACCCAGCTCGGTGGCTCCAGACGGTACAAAGCCTTGATCCTATTATGTTGAACAATTCTATGAAGGTGGAGCAGGACAAAAAAAAGATCAAGGACAGCATGTGTAGTGACCAACAGGGGTGCAATAACAAAGGCCTTGGGACAAGAATAGATGGAGTTGGGCCATCAGAGCAGGCTTTCAAGAAATTAAAGGCGCATATAAACTTGGTAAAAGGAACCAATTCAGTTCTAGTAAATGAGATATTCTGAGGTCACCGATTCAAAATCAAATGGATATAATGTTTGTGAACTATATCCTATTACATGTGCTCCGCCGACAAAAGTGTTTCACGTTTTTTGCTCTCATGGGAAAGCCAGCTGCGCTTCCATTATAAAGAACAACAGTGTCCTTGATGAAGAAGCCTTCATTAAAATGGCTTTTAGTGAAATAGTTATAGAGAACTTCTAACTGACATTTCCTTTAAATTATTGAGTACGACAGATTCTGTAAAAAACAGTGGCAAAGAAAGATCTACAGGAACAATAAATAAATCTAAAGTGACAGGCCTGGTCGTGCTGTTATTTGTGCCACATTTAATCAAATAGTGGAAAATGTTGTTCCTGTCAGCCTGGGCCTCTTAATGAAATGGCTGTAATCAAGTATACCTACTTAAATATACTAACATATTTACACCACTATATTTGGCATCGGCCTTTCAGTTAGTCCTGACTGACGGATCTTAAGGAACAAGACTAAAAATAGTTCAACTCATCAGAGATGCTGGACCATAAACTGGGATTAATCATCGGTGTTTGGAGTTGATGACACTGAGCAGATGATTACTGATGATTCATATACACTACATATACATGGAAGATCAAATGATATCATTTCTATACTCAGTACTCAGGGAAAAGACACCAAAAAAGCTTTACTTAAAGTATATATATATCATATTTTTATTACTGCTTAGACCATTTTCCTCATTCTTTTTCTCGTCCACTTCTCCCAGTTTAACAGAGAGTTAAATTAGACACAGATGGAAAACAACAGAAACATGGATGGATCTACAGAAAAAACGTATTGTCTGATAATCGGTTTTCAGTTCACCAAACTCATTCCATTTACCTGTTTGCATTTGTCCTCTGCACCTTTCTTGTCTATCTCGGACTGTTCTGCACGATCTATGGCATTCTCCTTGTCTAGCTTCAGCATCTGCATTTTCTTCTTGATGGCCTCCATGGTTGATTTCTAGGGTTTCTGCTAGCAGCCGAGGAGAAAGAGGAGAGCTTGTTCAGAGAGTGGAGGCAGAGACGGACAAAGCTGAGTGCACAGCAGAGAGGCGGCTGGAATCCTCTCCAGAGGAACTCTGGTCTTTTTTGGAAACTACTCTAAAGTCTCTGGGAGAGTGACGTCCCCCTGCTCTGATTCGTCCTGCTGAATGGGCTCTGCATTTGACCCTGTGATTTTGTCCATGTTTGGGAGGCTTTGAATCCTCATTCTCGAGTTATACTTAAAAAGATATGAGGTCAGGATTATTCAAGTGCCCTGGAAAAAAACAACTACTGATGTAATCGTACTATAAACACTGTCTATAGAGTATCTTTAACTCGAATTTCATCATGATATTTATGAGCAGCATCCTTATGATACGCTGCATGACTTATGACTTAAAGGTAATGTTCTCAAAAACCACCACTGCCTAGACAATGATTTCCTCTTTCCACTGATTTCTGTCATATAATTTGCCTGCTGTGTTCAATGGTGGGTTGTTTTGACATTGTGATGGGTTTGGAATGCTAGTACTTTCTTTATGAACACATGGCAAAAAGTGCTGAATTTGGGTTTGCAGTTTTACAAAGAAAAAAAAATGGATTTCAGTGTCTAGGCAAATGAGAACGGAGTAATTGTCCAACCTAACACTAGTTAAGTATACGAAGTACCACAAGGCTCAGTCTTAGGTCCTCTTGTATTCATTGTACATGCTCCCCTTAGGTCATATTATCATGAAACAAGGCTTTCATTTTTATGCTGATGACAGTTAGCTTTATATGCAGTATCCTTCAGATAAAATTTCAGTTTTTCAAATTTGTTCAGATTAATTTGAATGACTTTTAAGAATGGATGTCCAGTAATTTTCATCTACTAAATTCTGTCAAAATGAGGAATAATTAATCAGCAAAAACAAGCTTTAAGCATAATGCCATCATCATCTTCTACAGTTGTGTGTGTCATACTTGGCAACAATTTATTTACTGAAATCTGCTTTTCCAATTTTATAGAAAGCATTCTTCTACTGAAATATTTCTTAAGTTACAGAACATGTCCCAGATAGAAGCTAGTTCATGTGTTATCACCTGAAGACTAGATTTGTAATGTACAGTGCAGGCTGTATATTCCACAGTCTCCATAAACAGGCTGCATGTGGTTCCAGCGCAGCAGTTCTTACCAAAATTCTAATCTCATCAGTTGAAGTTTATAATAGCACCATGGAAGGAGGTAGAGCTGTTTTGTATATAGTTTCTAAACTTTGGAATAGCGTTCCTGGTAATGTTCAGAACTCAGATATACTCTCAGTGTAAGTCTAGATTAGATACAAATCTCTTTAGCCAAGCAAATAATTATTCACTTTGATATTTGAATGCACAAGAAGTACTTCTTGTATGATATAATGTTCATTAATGACTTAGTAATTATGTTATGTTATTGGTCTATGCAAGTAAACGCTAAGCCCTCGAACACCAGCACATCTGTAAAAAAAACAAAAACACACACACAAATGCAATAGGAAATATTTGCAAAACAATGAATTTATGAGTTTTTAGTTAAACACATTTGCTAAGTGCGTTTGCTTATTTTAAGTGAGAAACTGTTAACAGATAAATACACAATTATAAAATATAAAGGCAGGCAAGATTCAGAACATACTGAATGCAACAGGAAAGGCAGTAATGGTGAAAACTTAAACTGTTTATGTATTTGATCTATTAAGTCTTTATAATTTCTTTAAAACAGTTCTTTATAATAACTATTATTTAATTAACACAATCATTTTAATGAACCTGTTACAAATCTTTTAATCTAATATTGTCTGTCCACATCTAAATGGGACTTACATCAGTAAATTACAACAGTAAATTGCTAGAAAAGAACAAAAAAACATTATAAAAACAAAAATGAAAATATGGCTTTTATGCTTTATAAAAGATATACTTTTGATAGAAATGCCAGTAAACCAAGTTGTCACAAATGCAAACTGTGACACTGCAAAAACATTACCCGGAGATACTATTTGTAACATTTCAAAGCTTTATTATTCTTTTCTTTAGAAAATTATATGTTTTCTCTATGAATTGTTTCAACGCAAAGTTAATCATTGCACCGCTGGTCCAAATTGCCACAAAAAATAAGAAAAAGAGGGAAAAAAATCTGTCGACTGTCAGAAGAACAGAAGACAAATTGAGAAAGTCCAAATCTCGTATTGAAAAGCTTACAAACACTGTTTGGCCCCTGCCATGATCACAAACTTTCAAAACACATACTGCTCATCTAATCTATCTAGTACTGAAACAAATATTATAGATCTATTAGAAGAAATTAAAAATGACTTGTATATGCGGCATATTCTCCAAATACAACAAAACAATAAAGCTGGCATGGCAATTCTCAAAAAAGTGACAGAAATAAACAAAACACTTTTAAAATAGACATCCTGATACACAGTTCACTTTTTACTCATTGCATATCATTAATTACTTTTCTCAAACTCAATGTCACTGATTAGTCTCTAATGCGGCTCACTGATCCTGTCCATCCTCTCTGAGCTCTGACGGCAGGAACTTGTACTGTTGCTGTCGGATCATGGCCAGCCTCTTCCTGGCCTCCTCCAGCTCTCTCTCCTTCCTGAGCATCTCCTCCTGAGCAGCGATGATCTGACGGCACACACACATCCAGATGAAAATCCACAATGTTTTTAGAAATCCCACAATGTCAAATTGAATAAATGTGTTAAAAATGTATTGGTTGTTTATAGTCATTAACACTAATAGCATTTAAATAACATTGCATGTGTTAATCAACTATGGCAGGCCAAGTAAAAACAAACTTGACACGAAGCAATATGAAACCGACACTGTAATGTACTGCATGCTTTAATTCACAACCTGAAAAATGTCAGTAGTTGTGCTGGAAATACTCTAATAAAACACAGTTAATATGTATCTAAATGTGCTAGAATTGGACTTGTAAGTGATATTCTCTTTACCTGAGCGATACCGCCTACCATCTTGCTCTTCACCATCACAGCCTGATCATCGTGAGCCTCAAATGCAGCCTTCTGTGCCGCCTTCACCAGGTTATCCGATGCCCTCTTGACAGCATTACCTGCGACCTAACGAAAAAAAAAACAGACATGTCAGAGTACTTTACACAGCATTCAACAAAACCAATAAAACACATTCTGCTCACAAGTACAAATTCTCAGCTTTAAGAAGGTTAAGACATTGAATCTCTTCAAGATTCACCTCATCACACTCACTCTGAAATACAGATACCACAGTAATGCCAAGGTCACAGGGCTGATTCCTAGAGAGCACATATACTGAGAAAACTACAGCCAGAATATTACGTTGGCTAAAAGCATCTACCAAATGAATAAATATAAATGTGTGCTGCTCTTGGTATCCCCAAACAAAAAAAAGAGGCTTTCTGGAAAACCTTTCTGACAATATGAGCTGCAACAAATAGTTTGCCTCATATGAACTACATTTGCAAGAATCAGCAATACTTAAATACAAGCCTAATACTAGACTGACATTTAGCAATTGTTATCTAGCTCTAGTCACAGCTGCTACGGCATCATTCTTTTATGTTCTTGTATTGGTGTTCTGGACTGTATTCTCACATGGCAACCCTGTGGAAATTTTGATTTGTGGCTAGAAGTACAACTATAGTACTTTAGGAAAAACTTTAAATTATGGCTACAAGTACACTACAAATACAACTACATTCATTCGTGGCTACAAGTACCCTACAAATACATCTACTTTAATTTGAGGCTACAACAACACTATAAATACAACTACTTTAATTTGTGGCTACAAGTACCTTACAAATACATCTACTTTAATGTGTGGTTACAAGTACACTACAAATACAACTACTTTAGTTGTATTTGTTAGGTACTTGTAGCCACAAACTTAAGGTATTTGTATTTGTAGTGTATTTGTAGCCACAAAATTACTTTAATTTGTGGCTACAAGTACCTTACAAATACAACTTCTTTCATTTGTGGCTACAGGTACTTTAATGTGAGTACATTACAAATACAACTACAATACTTACATTTTGTGGCTAGAATTACAACTATGTGTACAACTATAATTTGTGGCTACAAGTACACTACAAATATAAATACTAATTTACAGCTAGAAGTACAACTTTTACTCTGTGGCTACAAGTACAACTACAAGTTAAGGCAAACCTGTGGAAACACTGGACTGTCCTTGATTATAACTGCCAATTTATTATGAATGAGTCTTATTAAAAACAGACACAAATACTTATAAACAACATCCACGTTATCAAAAGATGAATCGTGACAGCTATGTGTGAACCCAATGAAGTAGCTTTTAACAAGCAGGGGTTTAAAGTCAACCCCCACATCTGCCTGATCTGAAGTTTGTAGGAAGGCTCTGCATGTCTGGACTCTGGGGATGGCTTTATAAGGAAATGCAGCTGTGGAGAGTGCAGCCTGAACCAAACACATCTCCGGCGCTCCTTTGGCAAACGTTCCAGGGATATTTTTTTTTTGTCTTTTTGATGCCTTTTGAGGCATTGTATACGGCTGAAGGTGTGATTTAAGGTTGAGTGTCAGGAGTCAGCTGATTTATTTCTGTAAGAGGAAGGACTGGCCCGCACTTTATACACAAACTAGCATAGCCAAGAGATTCTGCACTGCTGCCACAGAAGACATTTTACATTACTGTGCAAAGTTCTATTGAAACTATTTGGATTCTGTTCATGTCTTGTTAAGACATTAACATGGAGCGGGTGGGGTTTATGACTTATACTGCAGCCAGTCACCTGGGGGCGATTGAGACGCTTTGGCTTCACTTTTGCGGCACGCTTGTGACCATTTATGACCATTTATTTTACAGAGAAAGGCAGACAGTCACAGAATGTAGAGCGGGTGCAATTCTATAAATAAAAGCGGATGAGCAACACCATTCTGATGATCTGAGAGTGCCACTGACTATATCAGTCAAAATACTGTCATCTGCTGCCCTGATTGTAAAACAAAATGTGATTGGCTGAAGTCAGCACTAAGTTATGACTGGTCAGAGTAATGTGGGCGGTAGCAAAAGAATGGTTGCTATGATTGGGTACATATGAATGATTTTAATTAACATAATATTGAAATAACTATGACTGGATCTTTATTGGTTAATGTTAGTGTTAAAATACCTGGATTCAGTATTTCTCAAATTTCTTTGAATTTGCATTCCTATTTAAAGGAGTGTGTTCAACAGCAAATTAATGTTGCTCACAGCATGTGACAAATTATCCAACCATGTTCAGTGTCTTGCTTTTCAGAACATTGTCATTAATGTCCCAAAGCATAATAAACAGAATTGTACATTGAAATCAATTTGAACTGTAAGTCGATATAATAAATCTCCCAGCAGCCTCCACAGCTGTTATCACAAGCACTCATCAGTGCACATTACACATCAGACAGCTGGACTGTGTAAGACAAGATGATGGAACGGTGTCTATTCCTGCTCCAGCATTACATTCATCTCACTGCTGCAAGACTAAAACACTGCTAAACTAAACATGGACCTTTACCAGAGATTCCTCTAGAAGAGAGTCCACAAAATAGAAAATGGCATCAAATACTGTAGATATGTGTGTCTGAATGTTCATGCAATGATTTGCTCAGAACCAGGTTTTAATATGTGTGAAAATTCAGTATGATGTTTATTGTGACTTAAGATATAATGGTGGTCTAAGGGTTATTAGGTTTTAAATGTAAACCTCAGCCTTTACCCTGTGCAGGACGACAGCTGTCTGACTGGAGGCAGGAGGGGTGTAGTGGGTTTCACGGTGTCACTCAATATTTAAAGGCTTTGTTGAGAGGCAGACACACAACAACTAAGTCATTGTTTATCTGTGTCAGACCACTGCAGTGGCAAATGATGAGAGGAAAGGATGGTTTTAAAACTCTTATATTAGGATGCGGGCCAATCTGACCCATTTTGAGTTTTCTGAAATATTGGATAACGTCTAGGTTACTTGTGTAACCCCCGTTCCCTGAAGGAGGGAACGGAGACGTTACGTCAGTCGTGACTGACGAATTGGGATCTTGCCCGAAAGCCTAATCACCTTCGAGTGTTAAAGCCAATGACAGTTGGCGTGCGTGTTTCGCCACGCGCACCCCGCCCCGCAAACGCACATCAGTTTTTCGCTGAGGAGCCGAGACTACGTGCCCCGGCCGTACAGCGGTGGTACAGCAACTGTGGCGACGGAACGTAACGTCTCCGTTCTCTCCTTCAGGGAACGTAACCTAGACGTTCCCTTTCAGTCAGTCACATTCTACGTTACGTCAGTCGGAAAACGCCCCTATTGCTGACCCCCTCCAGTGCCCTGCGGAATCCGGCAAGTCCCTCCACACCAGCTGGGGCAGAAGATAGGACAGCGGCTAGGCAGAGGTGTCCGCCACTGCTGTTCCATACAGTGGTACATTGGATAACACTGGGAAAGCATTCCCAGTTGGGATGCTACGGAAGCCACATCCCGCACATAGGAGGTATCACCACCTGATCCCTGAAAGGCGTGGTGGGAACTTTGGGCACATATCCGGGCCGGGGTCTCAGGACAATGTGAGAGTTACCCATTCCGAATTCTAGGCACAAATCGTCGGCCGAGAATGCCTGCAGGTCCCCTACCCTCTGGACCGAGGCCAATGCGGTGAGGAGCGCTGTCTTTAATGACAGAAATTACCCCAGGCAGTTCAGCATCGACTGCACACACTCTACTGAGAGACGTGCTGAGAGGTTGACCGAGTCCAGCTCCATGCCGAGAAAAGAGATCCTCTGCACCGGGGAGAGTTTGCTCTTTTACCAGTTGACCCGAAGCCCCAATCGGCTGAGGTGACTGAGCACCATATCCCTGTGTTTGCACAACTGCACTCGGGACTGGGCCAGTATGAGTGCGCACCCCGCCCCGCAGCACGGGTATAAAAGGAGAGCCAACTGTCAACTGTCATTGGCTTGTTTAGTTAACACTCGAAGGTGATTGGGCTCTCGGGCGAGATCCCAATTCGTCAGTCACGACTGACGTAACGTAGAACGTGACTGACTGAAAGGGAACCTATGATATTCTCCTTAAATAAATAATAATAATAAATATATGAATTTAGTGAATTTTTTCATTTAGGAAATTACAACATTGTGATTATGATGTTTGGGGTCAAATTGATCGACATACTACAAGATTAAAGACAACTGCACAGATTATAATGAAATAAAAAAATAATTCTATATTGTGTAATGTCAGTTTCTTATCTACACTTTGAGGGTATTTATGTTAATGCATTTGGCATACATTTTTATCTGAAGAAACTTGCGCCACAATAAAATATATATATATATATATATATATATATATATTATTTTTTTTAAACACATAGAAACACACAGAAATAAATGCTTTTCCACACTTCTTAGGTTTAAAATATTTTTTAAAATGTACAAAAAACAAAACAAAAACACAATACGGTTTATAATAATCACAGTTACAGTGATAACCAAAATTGTTAAATACAGTTTTAAATGTGTTTTCATGTTCATTTTTTGTGATATGTGAGAAGTGAGTATTAATGTTAGAGGTTTACTGTTTTTATCTGATTCTTTTTTTCATAGACGGATTTTTAGTGAATTGTATTAAATCCAATTAGGATCAATTTGACCTCCGCTATTACGATGATACATGTTTTCAACCTAATACAAGGGGCTTTCAAAACATGTACCTCAAAAACTACTGAATGGAAGTACCCCAAATCTATCAAACACACACACACACACACACACACACACACACACGCGCACATGCACACACGCATGCACATACGCGCACACACACACACAGGTTTACATTTGTGAAAAGTGGGGACATCCCATAGGCGTAATGGTTTTTATACTGTACAGACCGTATATTCTATTGCCCTACACCAACCCTACCCCTAAACCTACCCCTCACAGGAGACTTTGTGCTAATTCAGATTTTCAATACACTCCATTCTGTGTGATTTAGAAGCGTTTTGAAAAGTGGGGACATGGGGTAATGTCCTGAAAATTCACCTTCTCCTTGTAATACCTGTCATACCTTTGTCATTATACAAATTTATGTCCTCATTTGTCACAAAAACGCGCACACACACACACACACACACACACACACACACACACGCACACACACACACTGACCTGCAGTCTCTTCATGGTCTGAGAGTCCTGGTCAGCCTTGACCTTACAGGCCACCAGCAGCTGAGCGGTGGATGCTGCCACCTGTTTGGCTGAAGAAATTAGTTTCTCCTCACTGGCGTGACCCTGAACAGCGGAGTTAGCTGCCTCACACAGGTTGTTCGTAGCTGCAGCCACCATACGCGCCTAGAGCCAATGAATTCATGGACAAAATATGTTGAACATCCACCTCCTCAAAAACTACTTTATGCATGTATGTGCAGGTATCTGAAACATCCGCATCTAAATCTATCAGAAGAAACTGAGAAAGTTAAAGTGCTAGTTCACCCAAAAATTATCATTCTGTCATCATTTACTCTCCCTCATGTGGTTTCAAACCTGTTCGACTGACTTTGTTATGCACAACACAATAGAAAGTATTCTGAAAACGTCTCAGAGTTCTCTTGTCCACACAGTGAAAGTCAATAGAGACCAAAAGATGTTTTGGACTTCACTGACTTTGGACAAAAATAACTGAAACATTCTTTAAAACATCTTCATTTGTGTTTATAATGATACGAGGGTATGATATGACAGCAAATGATGACAGAATTGTCATTTCTGGGTGAAAGCTCAAGAAATCAGCACTTCCAGCACCACTTGTGACAGTGACTTTGAAACAGACGTACAGCAGAAATGAGACCCTGTGACCACTGTCCATCATCCACAGCGTTTGCTGGGATCGCCCCGACCTGACAGAGAGAGAGAAATGCATTACTGACCGAGCAAAGCTGAACAAAGTACAGGATTTCCAGGCATTCTGGATGAAGCATGTTCATCGAGGCACGTTCATACCTTCCCTTGAGCCACCAGCTCTCTCTGAGCGGCAGATGCAGCTTTGACCAGAGCGCTGGTGGCTGCAGCGATGGATTTGGCTGCTTCCAGAATCTGTTCCTCGAAGTTTAGACTCTCATCGGCTTCCTGTTAAACAGAACAGAGCAAACATTAATTTCCATCACTGTCTGAACACTGTGACTGATCCTTAAGGTTTTTCACATGCATATGAACACATCACAATGGTTTTTCATTCCAGTATAGATGATGAGGATGATGATGGAGGTCAATTCATGCTGCAATCATATTTCATGTGATTTGTGTTACCTTAAATCCAAATCCAAACTGGGCAATGCAAACAGGAATAGTTACACAAATGTCACATAATAATCAGGAACATCCGCTTCAGAATATATGAGCACTGAGTGGGATTTTCCAAGTTAAATGTAAAATGTCAGGCAGTGTAGTGTGTCAGTTAAGCTGCTGGTGCGTGTGCGAGTCCTGAGGGATGTGGGTAAATGTTTCCTCACCTTGGGTTTGGCTCGGGGTTTGAGCTGCTCTAGTTTCTTAGCGGCAGCTTCAATGGCAGCTGCGGCTCCCAGCAGCTCATTTTCGGCGATGACAGTCGGGTCCTCAGGGTCCACCCACTCTGTACCTAAAGAAAGCATCATAACCAATCAAACTCGTGTGTGGGATTCTGCCATGTACCTGTAATAAAATGCTATATCTCGGCCTTCCTCCACCTCCTTGTATTCTTCCTCTGATTTGAGCACATTCTGCATTGTTTGGATTTGGATTTTTTTGATTATCTGTGGTTCTTTTTATAAATCCTGAGGTTCTGACTGGTGTGTGAACAATTTGCTTATTTAAGGAAAATATTCAAAAAACAACAACAACAACAAAAAATTATTGTTCTGAATTGTTAGTATTAGATAGATCGGGGTCAGTAAGATTATTAGTTTTTGAAAGAAGTCTCTTCTGCTCACAAGGCTGCATTTATTTGACCAAAAACAGTAATTTTGTGAAATGGTTTTACAATTTAAAATAGCTGGTTTTTATTATACTATATTTTTAAATGTAATTTATTGCTGAATTTTCAGCATCATTACTCCAGTCGTCAATGTCACATGATCTTCAGAAATCATTCTAATATGCTGATTTGCTGCTCAAGAAACATTTCTGATTATTATCAATGTTGAAAACAGCTGTGCTGCCCAATATTTTCTTGTTGAAACGGTGATACATTGTATTTATCAGGATTCTTTAATAGAAAGTTGAAAAGAACAACATTTATTTGAAATAGCAATCTTACATTATACACATTTTTACTGTCACTTTTGATCAATGCATCCTTGCTGAATAAAAGTATACATTTCTTTAAAAAAACTAAAATCACACTGACTCCAAACTTTTGAATGATAGTTTATATTCATAAAGGAACATAATTTCTTATGTGCAATAAAAATGAACAACAGAAAGTCTAAGTATCTTATCATATTAAATATGTTATTTTACTCTTATAAATAATAGATACCTAGACTTTTTTTGTGTGAATTGGCATCTACAGTATAAATCATCCTTTTTCTTTAAATCCTCACAGACCCCCACAGAAATTCTCCTGGTCTCTCATCATGTGTTAAATCAGGGTCTGGGTATTATCACCCCGAGCTCTCAGATCACTTTCAGTAGATTATCCTGATAAATCCTGCTTGGATTCCCTGCTCATGATGCAGAACTGGAAGCGGATACTTGACCTGAGCTGATGGAGAGGACAAGAGGGCAAGAAGTACGAGAGGAGCCCTAGATCTAGAGCCCTGCAGCTAGAAGATAATCCACTGAATCTGGGATGGTGAGTGTAGAGTGTGTGTACTGAGAAACATGACACAGGTCGCTGTCGTACCTTTCATGGCCTCCGCAGCCTGTATGAGCTCCGTCACTGAACCGGCCACACGTTTGGAGAAGTGTGCCAGCTGCTGTTTAAGGTCATGACTTGGTTTCTGAATGATCTGTGGATAGAGACCGCATGACTTCAAACACATGAAAGCATTAAAACATCCTAAATGAGAGATTGTTAAATCAATCGGACACTGATGGCATCTTCAACTCCTCACAGACAGCTCATTGCTGTTAGACACTCATGCGGTCAACTAGAAGACACTAATCTCGGGCGTGTGTGTGTGTGTGTGTCCTCGGCGTGTCCTCCAGGGTGGTGCTGGTGACAGTGGAACAGGTGCATGGCATTAGCAGAGCTGTTCGTTTGAGACAGACGGCTAAGAAAAGACTTGGCCATAAGCAGGAATGCTGGGAATGACACAGACAATACCAGAAACACACCCACAGACAAACATATGCTGTCTGTCTATATAAACCCTACAGAAGCACAAATAACTCTTCAGAGTTCCCATGTTCTGATCAACGGATTTCACTAACTGTTCCAGTCGTTCATGATTTTTGTTTTGAGACTGTGGTGCCTTTCTCTTTAAAGGGGTCATATGATGTTGCTAAAAAGAACATTATGTTGTGTATTTGGTGTAATGAAATGTGTTTATGCGGTTTAAGGTTAAAAAAAACATTATTTTCCACATACTGTACATTATTGTTTCTCCTCTATGCCCCGCCTTTCTGAAACACGTAGATTTTTACAAAGCTCATCGGTCTGAAAAGCGAGGTGTGCTGTGATTGGCCAGCAATCCAGTGCGTTGTGATTGGCCGAATACCTCAAGCGTGTGACGGAAATGTTACACCCCTATCATACTGTGATGCCCTGTCCGGACGAAGCGTAACATAAAATGTCTGCATTTGTGATCGGAGAAATGACAAACAACAAGCCCTTCTCTACACTGCTCAAAACTCAAAAAAAAAAAAAGCTTTGAGCTGAAAGCGTTTGAATCATCAGTGGCAAATTCTTTAAAGGAGTCATATGATGCGATTTCAATTTTTACTTTCTCTTTGGAGTGTTACAAGCTGTACGTGAATAGATAAGATCCCTGAAGTTGCAAAGACTAAAGTCTCAAATCCAAAGAGATATTCTTTATAAACGTTAAGACTCAGGATGTTGGCACAGTCTAATAATCGTGACTATGGGAACCCTGTCTCTTTCTGAATATTACACAAAACTGACAATCCATACTGATTTGGCCTCCTCCCAAAACCTTAAACTCACATGATTAGTGCGCGCACACACACACACACACACACACACACACACGCGCGCGCGCACACACAAACGCAGCACAATCCAAAGGAAAATACTCATACATGAACACTGAAGTCTAAAATATGGCAAATGGCAAAATGTTAAATGCTTCTGCAAACCATTCACATTTCATTCAGTATTTCTGAAACCTTTGACAAATGAACCTGTAACAAAGCATTTTTACTAATGAAGATGCTATTAATATTTTATATTTAAAAGGTCTTATAATGCATACGAATGTCACCATGAAAATGACCATGATAATGAAATCACACAAGTTACTACATTCATATATTTTACCAGTGATTCTCAAGTGGATTTACTTCAAGAAAACAGACATAAAGTGTGCAACTACTGATCTTCAAAAATAACAATTTATCAGGATTTGTGTTAAATTTCTGTTTCCTCAATCGTATGGTTGCAGATTTTTTCTTTTTGTGTGTGTGTGTGTGTGTGTGTGTGTGTAATGGCCCCCTATAGGCAGAATTTCACAAAATATGGTGTACATGTCAAAATGTCCAGTAGTATACAAAGTTTTGTTGGCTGGTGGATTTTAGAAGATTTGTCACTAAGACAAACTGTCTAACATCTGTAAAATGATCTGGCAAATCTGAATTCTGTTAAACATTTTTTTTTGTCACGGGAGTCTATAGATGATGCATGACAAAATTCACATGAAACATTTAAAAAGGAAGTTTCAAAATCATAAGTCAAAGTCAAAATGGCAACAAAAAAAAAAGTAAAAAAAAGACTGAAATGGAAATAAATATAGATCTGCAACCCACCAGTTGAGAAGCACTGCAGCACACACGATATTGTGTAATTATGTGTCATGTTAAGAGGTTGTGCAATTCAGCACACACATTCACATGCACAATCAGTCACCTTTAACTCACCGGCTATCGGCGAACCCACCCACACACAGAGAAAACAGAAAATAAATGAAGGAAAGCACTGAAATGCATTTCTCAGACCTGCATAGTAATGATCTGAGCATTACTTTGTTAAATCCTCAAAATCCCTTATGTACTTTTACCAATAAAAATACTACATCTAATGTTTTATCATATTTTAACAACCCTTTAATACATTTTAGACAAATATTTCAGTCACTGACCCATTGAGCGACAAACATACTGTGAGTTTGTGAAATATGTGATATTTCAGTGTGCCCCTAAGATCACAGGACCAAAGGCACAGCTTTTCACACAGCTTTAACTCGAATGACCCCCTAAAGGAGCTCTAAAGGAATGTGTGTGTGTGTAACCGGGTGGCCTGGTGGACACTCACCACTAACACATGCTCCAGCAGGCCCAGGTATCCTGTGGCACACTCCGAGCCGAAGCGCAGCGCTCGAGCCTGAACGTCTCGCTTCACCTCCGGGTGGAACGCCGCTTGCTGAACACCATAGCAGAAAAATGAGTTTCACTTTAGCTTAACAGAAACACACATACACTAGAAGTCAAAGTCTGAGCACTCATTCTACATTACTGTTATTTAAAAACATGGACAATAGTAAAGTCACTAAACTCAAATGATATGGAAATTATTTGTATTTTTAGATTCCTTTCTAAATTCCAAAACTCCATCCACACTCTGTACTGGACATTCTTTCTACTAGTTTCTCTTTTTAGATGACAAGCAACTATTTGTTGAATTTAAGTTGCATGTAGTATAACATAAGCTTTGAAAATAAACATATTAAATTGTTTTACTTTAAAGGGGTCCTATTATGCTCTTTTACAAAGTCTTGATTTTGTTTTGGGGGTGTACTAGAACATGCTCTCATGCTTGGTGGTTCGAAAAACGCATTATTTTTCACATAATTTACATTATTACAATACTTTTCTCTCGTCTTTTTTTGGCTAAATCACGTTTTAGATACAATGTCAACAAAACGCTTAAAAATAAGTGCATTTACTATGTACAGATAAGTGCAACGGTAATATGTATTATGTTTAATGTTCTTTAATTCTACCATTATAACATGAATCGCAGCGAAACTGTTATACAGTTGAATTTATTCATAACATAGTCTCATAATTGAAGTGTAAATTCTGCAGATTACATCATTGTCCAGTATTGTACTGTCAGCAATTTATAAAAACGTTTTCATAACTGTAACATACACATAATTATTCAGGTGTTATTCATTCGGTTTAATTATTCTGAAAGAGCTGCATTTTGTTTAATGAAGTTTAATTTGGAATAAATTAACTATAAATTTAAGTGTTACAAAATTGCATTTTAAAGGATTAACCCTTATGAAGTTGAGGTGACAGTGCATATGTGACCCTGGAGCACAAAAGCAGAGTTAAGTCGTTGGGGTATATTTGTAGCAATAGCCAAAAATACATTGTATGGGTCAAAATGATCCATTTTATGAAGATATTAAGTAAAGATCATGTTCCATGAATATATTTTGTAAATTTCCTACTGTAAATATATCTAAACTTAATTTTTGAGAACTTAATTTGGACAACTTTAAAGATGATTTTCTCAATATTTAGATTTTTTGCACCCTCAGATTCAAAATTCTCAAATAGTTGTATCTCGGCCAAATATTGTCCTATCCTAACAAACCATACATCAATGGAAAGCTTATTTAGTCAGCTTTCAGATGATGCATAAATCTCAATTTCTTACACACACACACTCACACTCACGTATGCATGCACACACGTACACACTCAGTCACACTCATAGACACACACACACGCACGCACGCTCACACACACTCAGTCACACTCATACACACACACACACGCACGCACGCACGCTCACGCTCACACACACACACACTCAGTCACACTCATACACACACACGCGCTCACGCTCACACACACACACACAGTCACACTTATACACACACTCACACTCATAGTCACACTCATTCACTCACACACACACACACACACACACACACACCTTAAACTTAAAAATAAAAAATCTTACCAACCCCAAACTTTTGATTTGATAATGTTCCTTTACTATGAATACAAACATTTCTCAATAAGACCAGTAACATGCAGTAACAGTAAATGGAGTCCGTTTCATGTGAATTGTAATATTATGTGGAAAAGCCACAAATCTACAGAAAAGAGAGCCGTATGTCAAGATACCTCGTCATTCTCAGCAGTCATGGCTGCACATCTGGCCTCTGACGCCAGGTCACCGAACTCTGTGGTCAGCTGATTGGCCAAACCGCCCAGCTCATCAGGGTTAGTGTTGGATTTGGTAACCTGGCAACACAGCATTTCAAAAACACACCGTCTACTGTGAGAATGAGCACTACAGCAGATCTCGGACAGATGTGATCAAAACTACCATCATGACCAGCTGCTGTGTTTGGCTGGTGCCGTCTCACCTTGTGGTTTCCTCCAGCCTCTTTGGCTGTGTAGAGCATCTGTAGGGCAGACTCAGCCAGAGTCTTGGTTTGATCCAGTACGCTCATCTGCTGCTGGCTGTTCAGGATCTTAGATGCTGTACCAATGGCAGCCATGATGAGCGGCTCAAAGTAACTGACCATCTGAGACACCTGTGAGATGACGGCATACATTTAGCTCCCAATAAACACTGAGACCCGCTGAAACAGGTTTAGAAATGATTGAGACCTTGTGACCGAGCTGAGAGGCGTCGGAGCGGGCCGCGATGGCCACCGGTTCAATCAGGTTACTGATCTCATGCACAGACGCCGCCATCTGCTCGTGAAGAGCCTGCAACACAACACAATATTACAATAGCACTCTATTAGATTCAGAACAATGATAACCATCGTTAGCCGGCCCACATGAAATCTGCGCCCTCAGCTTTAAAGATATTGCTGTAGTTCATCATGACCGCTGTAAAGCTTCACCTCATGGGAGATGTCGTCTCTAGGCGTGAGTTGCTGGCTGATGGCTGCCAGAGACGCCTTGTCCACCTCACGGATGCAGTTATTAAGAGCCTCAATGGCGTCATCACACTCCCTCTGACCTGGAGCCTTCTCCCTGAAAACATTTACATGAGAGCATATGAATATGATACGTGGAAATTCACAACTGCATCATATCTCACAACATTGATACTGGTATTGAACTGAACTGACTTGAGTTGAATAACAACACTGCTGACTCTGTCGAACTGCTTATAGCTGAACTTTCCATTTCAAATTGATCTGACACTATTGTCAAAATAACAACACTACTGTCTTTCAGAGCTGCTTTACAGCAGAATCTGAACTGCCTCCATAGTTGAGTTTCCATAATTGATTCTGCTATATCTCTGCTTTGACACAATCTGTAGTGCATAAAGTGCTATAGAAATAAAGGTGACTTCACAACAGGGTCAGAAATGAACTTTTCCTGAGGCTTTTTTTCTACCTTATTAGACCTTAAAAAAACAACACATGTACATTTAATAAGCAAAACATTTAAATGTAATCAATGAATTCAATCAATCAGAATACTGTAGTCTGTTGTCAACAACATTTCATCAGCATCAACAACAGCCATCTTTCATTGCCAAGGTGGAACAGAAGCTGCATCCCACATGATATACACGTATTTACACAACAACTGCCTAATGATATGAGATTCATGTAATTTTAAATAGCCTACATTTTAATAATGAGTATTAATACTGATTAACGCGTTTGTGTGTTGAGAAAAGGCACGTCATATTCTTGTAGGCTACACAGACGAAACATGCTGAGAACCGTTTATTAATAAGTTCTTATGTATTCGAAAATCAAGACTTCACATTAGTTATATTAGTGGCCTGAGGAACAAAATTCATTTGATTCAAACTGGGAATAAACTGTATGGAAGAATGCGAGCAAAGGATGTTCCCATCACTGAAGTGGTAATCGTTTAGTTCAATTGTTCAGGCGCATTTTGTCCTCTGTACCTTGAATTTGGGGGACTTTTTTTGTTCATTTTGGTGCCATTTATCCTATAACCACCTGCTAAGGGTTTCACAGACATGGCAGACTTTACCTATAGGCTTAAGTCTTGTTATTAGATGACTGTTGAATAAGAGATATAAATCCTGTGAATACCTCATGTTGGTGATGAGTTTCTTGATGGAGTCGGACACTGTTCTGGAGTGTTCAGCAAGCACAGACCATTTGGGCGGGTCTTTGGGGTTGACAGCCAGTGTGCGGGCTGTCTGGATCAGGCCTGTAGAGCTCTCCAGCATGGTCTTAGCGGCCGTTACGATGGGCTCCATCGCTGCCAGACCCTGCGATCAGACACAACAGAACTTGCAACTTCCAGCATGGTCCAAACAGGGTTTTCTATTTCGGCCTGGAGTCTGGTTCCCACTCCTGAGCCCTGTATGTCCCTGACAATTTTACACTATTCTATTCAATTTGTATAGAGTCAGAAATCATTTTTCTAGTAAATGCACTACTTCTAAAGTTTGAGAGCACAATTAATATTTTTCTCTTTCTCAGCTCTTTTATGAGATTTTGCTCTATACTGTATGAACCGCTTGTATATATGCGGCATGATTTTAAATAGAAAACTGTATGTGTTGTAGACCGTCTTTTGTTTTTGTTTTATATGACTTTTGATAAATTGAATGCATCCTATCTGAATAAAAGCAAAAAAAAAAAAAGAAAATCTTAAAACTTACTGGCCCATACTATTGAACGGTATTATATTCAGTGATATAATGTGGTACCTCTGGACTGATCTGTGCAGGTACGCTAGCAAACTCTGGGTTCGAAGCGAAGGCGGTCAGGTTATCCACAGCCTCGATGAGTGGTCCAGTGGCTTCCTTACACTTCAGTCTATTCTCCTGGTTAAAGGCCCCATCAAGAGCCTGAGGTTACAGCACAAACACAGTTACAGTCACCAATAATACCAAACGCAAATACATAAACACTGCTGACCAGAAACAGACGGAGTCTTCAAACTCACTTTGATGGACTTGACGAGGTTGGCGGTGCTGTTCGCCACCTCTTTGGCACTCTGGACGAACTGTCTCTTAGCAACTGGGTTGGATGTTTTGGAGGAGGCGAGTCGGCAGGCGTTGCACAAGGCCGAAGTATGTTTGGCAACAATTGTGGCAGCAGAGAGGACCTTGAAAGAAGAAGGTGCATAAAACACATAATGTGCATAAATGCATAATGCATATATGCATAAAAAGTTATTTTTCTCAGGTTATTTGTGATGACTTAAAAACTAGGTCAAAATGTTCCTTTAAAAATGCACTTCCTATTTTGAGTTGTGAGTTCAAAGGAAATATCCAGATATGAAATACAATAGTTATTGAAAGCCAATCAGTCACTGGGAGGGCCGATTACACTGCCTCTGCTTGGCCATTTAACAGAAGCATTAATCTGGGCTCCAGACAAACAAATTAATTAAGGAGCCATTGGCTTCTATAAGAAACAAACATTTTTTTTCAGTGCCACAGAATATATGAGTGGCAGAATAAATGTGTTTAAATAAATTTATTTTAACACTTTAACATTTCAATCATACTGTCATGTGTTTATGTCTCATCTTTTCACATCTTTATCAGCATTTTAATCCATCTTGTAGATGTCCTGGGAACTAAGGTTCACTTAACGTGGGAACAAAACTTCTTTTCCAACTTCAGAACTATATTCAGTCACAAAGAATTGATTATTGCACAGAATCTGTGCCAAAATCACGGATTATTTCAGCATCACTTGGGCATTGAATGTAGTTTGGGCTCCACTTCAAAGCATCTTATAAATGCTGTCATAGGTCTTGCACACATCCAGTCTGCTCTTCTTCATTAGTAACACGCAATTTTATATGAGGTGCTGAATTTTATTTTTAGCTTCTTGCATGTAGACAACAGGTAAAGTAAAAATATGAATATGCAATATAGCGCATATATTAAACAAAATGCTCCTCTTCATAGTTATTTTTTTTTAGCTGAGCTTATGGACGCTGAATGGTTATTCTGAGGTAAATGTATTGTTGTGTGGCGTTGTTTACAAGCTTTAATATGAATATGCAATATAGCGCATATATTAAACAAAATGCTCCTCTTCATAGTTATTTTTTTTTAGCTGACTGATGAGCTTATGGACGCTGAATGGTTATTCTGAGGTAAATGTATTGTTGTGTGGCGTTGTTTACAAGCTTTACATGTTTTCCGCAGTTTGAGACACTAAATGAGCAATTACATGAGCCATTTCAATAAGATGTACTGTATCTTATAATATACCTTTTGATGTCCATTCATGTTTATTTCGTACTATATACTGTAGTAAAGAGAAAGATATGATGGGTTCACGTGCTGCTTGAACTGAGGCGCTAAAGCGATCGCTCTGCCACATTAAAGAGTGTCAAAACGGTATTTATTGTTTGAATTTAGTTATGAATTTGGCAGAATTTTAAAGCTGATACTTCGTTTATTAAAAGGTAACAGAGCACAAAGCTTAATGAGATTACTGGATGGCAAATGCGCTACAAATAATATGAAGCTCACGCATTAACAGAACACAACATTTAGACTAAAGACGAAGCCATATCAGTATCGATTATAAACGAGAATTGTTAACAATATTGTTAATATCCACACAGCTGACAGCTTTACCTGTTGTAGTTTGTTCAAGTTGTGCACGAAATAGACTCTGCTTTTCTGCACTTTTACTTCGCACGTCTCCGTCATTTTCGATCTCTCTCATGCTGCTTTTAGCAGGAGTGCCCTCAGCGCTGCTCTTCTGCAGAGATGAGGACTGTTTTTCCTCTAAAACTTTGATGCGCATCATCTGAGCTTATTACGTCAACATAACAAAAGATGTGATCGCAAAACCATCAGGAAAAAAGGCATAACATGCAAATATTTAAATCATAACATGTAATTATGAAAAGTCGTTTTAGGCGCAGTCTGGAGCCCTGATTAAGGTGCGTCCCGTTATCGCATTATTATTTTTGCCAAATTTCAGGCAAAAAAGGACCATTGTCTATTGGCCCAAAAGTCACTTTCAGACCAAGCAGATTTCTACTGGTCAGCACAGTGGATCCATGTAAACAACTTGAGCATTGTTCACCCTCACACAAAATTCACAATTGTGTAGATACTTTTTACCAGATCACCAGACAACTGTAAATGCAAACGCACCTTTAGTTCTTCCTTGTGTTCCAAATCTCCAAATCAATAAATAATATATTTTTTACATATTGTGTAAAAAGTTGCATCAGCTATTGAAAAATCCCTATCAGTTAGATAACTAATAATAACGCACTATTAATGCCTATTTTTCTAAACCCTTTCTAAAGTAAACCAGATTTTAGGTCTGTGTTTGTCCATTCCAGACTGCTTGCTTGTATCTAGGAAGGAGCAGAGTCACGCTGTTACCTGGGACTGGGTGCAGGCCGGGTCCACTAGGTTCTGACAGGCCATCTGGATCGACTGTTTGGCTCTGGCGAACTGTGAGGGGTCCACAAGACCCTTCTGCCCAGCGTGACTGTTTGGGTCAGACACACCCACCAGATACGCCCCCTGTGAGAGACACATCAACAGGACACCCGTCAATTCAAACATTCTCACCATGGATATTACTGTGAAGCTGCTTTGAAACAATATGTACTGTATGAAGGTGTCTTGACAATAAAAGGAACAGTTCTCAGCTGATGTACTCATCAACAAAACCTCCATAAACAATATGGTATACCTCACAAAAAAATAAGAATTTTGCAGAAAATTCTATTAACAAAAATTAAAAATTCTGTTTACAGCTTTAAGAGAGACCAGTAAGGCAAATGTGTTCGTTCATTTAATGCGCTCCTGTAACTCTAGATGCATCATAGCCCTGGTACATTTTATCAAGCACCGCCTCACAGACACAGACACAGACACACACAGTGTTTTTACCTGAGTGGCTGCCTCAGTGAGACCACATAGCGCTTTAGATGCTGAACTGACTGAGTCTCCAAATTCTGGCAAGTTACTGTTCTTGGCATTATGGAAAATGCCAGCCATGGCCTCACCCAAAATCTGCACACGACATCAACATAAACACACAGCTTTAGCTCAACACTGCGACTGGGTGGCATAGCTCTTCATAGTGAAGCTGATCTGTGTCGCACCTTTGAGTTCTCCATCACACTGTCAATGCAGTCGAAGTAGCCCATATCACTGACCGCTTCAGTGGGATTCTCCAGCATTCCTCCGACCGTCTGCGGACACACTCACTGTTACACACACAACACATGCCGCACACGGATATTGCTCTGAAGTTTTTATGTTCAGGTTTTAGGCTTTAGTTCTGCCTTAAATAAATTCTAGAGAGAGCAAATGCTACTTTGTTATTAACATTCAGTGCTGTTTCAATAAATGTCCACACTAGAACAACAATCTTCATCGTTCAGATTACATTTCTTAAAAAGAATCAAGTTAATCAAAAAAACAAACAAAACCTGTCAAACGTTTGCAGTCAGTGAGATTAAAATAATAATAATAATCCTTTATTCAGCAAGGATTAACTGATCAAAAACATTGATAATGTTAACAAAAGATTTAGTTTGCAAATAAATGCTATTCATTTGAGCTTTCCATTCATAAAAGAATACAGAATACAGCACAGCTGTTTTCAACATTGATAATAATCAGAAATGTCTCTTGAGCAGCAAATCAGCATATTATACTGATTTCTGAAGATCATGTGACACTGAAGACTGGAGGAATGATGCTGAAAATACAGCTGCGCATCACAGGAATAAATTACATTTTATAACATTCACATAGAAATAAGCTATTTTTATTTGTAACTACACTTCACAATATTACCATTTTACTGTATTTTGGATCAAATAAATACAGCCTTGATGAGCAAAAGAGGCTTTAAAACATCTTACTGACTCCAAACTTTTTAACGGTAGTGTAACTGGTCTGAAACACAACGTATGAATGGCTTCTGTATGTTTTAGCTGAGAAGAAAAATGAAAACGATGCTGCCTTGAAAATGTGTTCTGTTGCTTTGCTGACATTTCCAATATCATCCAAAAACAGCACAACAAGTTACTGCCGCTCAATATCAAACACGATGTCATGCAGCATATTCGCATACGGAAGAACATGTCTATACAAAAATGACATATTTTTGAAGTATTTTATTACATTATTCTACAAAAGGGACAAACTCATGGCACAAAAGGTGTGTCATCTCTCCTCATAAAACCCAGTGCTGAATATGAGAGAATCAAACGCTGCATATGAGAGCGAGTTACTCACACAAACTGATGAACACAGAAAAGATGAGAAGTAAAAGAGAGAGCAGAAGCACCTCAAGCTCACGGAGAGCGTTGTCACACTCCTTCTGTCCCGGAGCCTGCTGGGTACACATGCTGATCAGCTGATTAATGCTGTCTGTCACAGCGCTATCGAGAGATAGAGAGACATTAGAGTTTGCTAGGAAGGGAAGGAATAGTGCGAGAGATCTGTGAGGAACTATCCACCCACGTGTGCTACCACACACAGTCTCTCTCTCTCTCTCTCTCTGATGCTCTGTGAGTTTTTGGATTGCGAGCGCTGTAAAGCCATTAGCTGCTGTTGTTTCATCCCGTCTTCCTCTTTCCCTCACACACACATTAGAGAGCAGCAGAGATACAAACAGGTTTGCTTTATAGATGTCTATTACATAACTGTGCTCATTCCAACACAAATGTGTATAAAAGCGAGCATGCCACTTATGTAATGCATCTCAATAGAGGAGCTGTGTGTGTGCTCGAGTGCACAGTTTCTTTCTTACTATCACAGGCACTGTTAGGCTACATGCCATCACACAGCACAGCATCTGACTCGATTCTCTAAGCGAGCTGCATTTTAGATGCACTCCTGAAACGAAGATGGTTTCAAATAGTTGCTAGGATAACCTTCTTTTGACAAATTGTAAAGATGCGCTCACATTTACGTTGCTCTGTGAAATTCTGTGTGCGAAATCCAGTGATTCCTACTGGTCTGTAGGTCTGTGTGAGCTGTGCTTCATACATCTCTACGCTACAGACAAATTTTGCTGCAGTTTTGCTAATGTGATCGCACCATTAACCAGCATCCCGTTTCCCAATCCCAGAATGCTTTGCTACAAGCTAAGGGTGTTGCAATAATAACCATGAAATTTCAAAAATGCAATATTGATAAAATGTGAATACTGCACATATGTGACCCTGGACCACAAAACCAGTCATAAGGGTCAATTTCTCGAAATTGAGATTTATGCATCATCTGAAAGCTGAATAAATAAGCTTTCCATTGGTGTATGGTTTGTTAGGATCGGACAATATTTGCCCGAGATACAACTATTTGAAAATCTGGAATCTGAGGGTGCAAAAAAAATCTAAATATTGAGAAAATCGTCTTTAAAGTTGTCCAAATGAAGTTCTTAGCAATGCATATTACTAATCAAAAAATTAAGTTTTAATATATTTACAGTAGGAAATTTACAAAAATATCTCCATGGAACATGATCTTTACTTAATGTCCTAATGATTTTTGGCATAAAAGAAAAATCAATCATTTTGACCCATACAATGTATTTCTGGCTATTGCTACAAATATACCCCAGCGACTTAACACTGCTTTTGTGCTCCAGGGTCACAATATTACAATATTGTAAATAATCTAGCACTGATATAACTAGGTGACAATCATCATAGCAGTTGGCACTATTGCACCTTAACACTGTTTGCCAAAAAATGAAAGACGACGATGCCATGGCTGTGTCTAAAATCACATACTCTATGAGCAGGTTCTTCTATTGAATAAGTACTTAGTGAATGTTAAAAAAGTAAGTTCTAAAAAATAGTATGCATATAATCCAGACAAACCACATTCATCATGTAGTCATTATCATGTGACCTACCAGCATCAGTTGCACTACTTCACTGCCATTAGTAAAGTGTCCATCAGATTCATGAACGGGTTGCTCACGTTTGTACAAAATGCCATTCCTAATTGCACAATGCTGTTCAAGGGTGCAAAAACTGTTTGTGTGCACCCTTCTTCTAATTTTGTTTCAAATTAAATATTATTGAAGTCATCCAAAACTTCCAGTCACTATTTCTTTGCTTAATTTCTTATTTTTGAATCTGTACGGATTCTTGATGACAAAATATGAATTGAAAAGCAGAAGATGGCTGATTCTAACCGAGCGGCAGCAGCAAGCTGGTTTTTGAGGTTGGGTGAGTTGGGGTCTGTGGACAGAGCTTTAGCAGCCAGCAGGAGTTTGCTGGAGGACATGGAGATGGTCTTCAGGTTGGTGACCACTTGAGTCTGGTCCTCTTTCGACTACAGGAAGAGACGAGAGGAGAAGACAACACTCATCTATCAATCAAGTGTCAGATGACTCTCTCAGGGTCTTGTCTTAATGAAAAACTAGCACATCTTTAATATTTCCACTTAATACATAGCACTTGTATCAGTAACCTATAATATCATACATCAAATGATTCTATAGCTAGAGTAATCCGGCAGTAGGTTATGAGTGTAAGTGCTATAGTCTTGATAAAATGAATTTGACTGTCCATGCCTGCGACTGTCCAGCCATGTCCACTCCAGCCAGCAGGAAGTGATTGAAGTCTTGTCCGAACTTCCCGGAGGCTTTGGACAGGTCCTGGGTGGTGCCACGTGACGCCTGCACCAGCTCATTGGCTGACTGGTTCAGTCCGGCCGCCGCCTCGTTCAGATTTGCCTGTGCCTTCTGGAAACTCTTCCCGCTCACTGGGAACTGAAGATCAGAGCGACTATTAATAATAGGAACAGTGACTGTAATATGGCTCAATGTAATATTTAACAGGGACAGGAAACACAAAGTAAACACTAAAAGTGAAACCAGATTACAAAGAGAAAAGCCTGGCTAGAAATTGACATATTAAAAAAAGTTTTGCAAGTTTTAAGGCCATGCAGTCGAATGGATAGATTGATGGCTGGATGGAAGGATGGATGTATGGTTAATGATGAATAATTTTTAAACAACAGATAGATAAATAGAACAAAAGAACGCTAAATCAAGTTGCATCACATCTCAATAATTTAAGATTTTTAGTAAGTTAATTTTTGCAATTAATCACACTAAATGAACACATTAAATTGACAATCCTAATTAAAACACCTTTGGACTGTTTGTGAGTTTTTAGTTTCTCTTGGTTGACAGTCATAAGATTTTCAACATGATTTTTGAGCCAATTCCTCCTTGGTAATCTGAACACAGATTCAATTTCCACGTGACTTTGTTTGGTGTTTATCAAAGCACAGTTGGTAATTTTACTGGAAAGCGGGCAAAAAAATAAATAAATCCTGACATTTCCAATTTGGAGAGCTGAGATGACCTTGTGTAGCAGGTTCACATCACAACTGGATTCATTCCCTGTTTACGTCAGTTCCTCGCTGACAACCAAACTCATGTTCTGCTGCATGACTTACGTTCTCCTTCTCATATTTCACAAACGTAATTTCAATTCAGCTCTTTCTAGGTTGAGTATGATGATGAGCAGACTATGATGTTGAAACGGTCTAGTTAAAAATGTTAAAGCCTGTTCACACCAACACCAATATTTGGAATAAAAATGCAAATCCATTGTCTGACAGTAGGTGGCGCTTATGGAACAACAGAAATGCAGCGGCACACAAGCGCAGAGCTGTGCAGCTTTATGTTTCTGACACCATCAAAGGAAGTCAAACAGTATTTACGGGTTTTTAAGCAGCTGTTTAGATTTTTGTATTTGCTACTGTGTTGATCAAACATGGTTCTGGAGTCTTCTTCTGCTTTTTACTTTTGCGTTGCAAAACAGTCTGTTTGCGAGTACTCCCAAGCGACTACTGGCGTGTCCCTATAAGCCTGAGTCTCACTGGTTGGCTACTACGCATCTCCATCAAAACTGACAGTACACTGACAGTATGCAAATGTTTTTCTGGTCTGAACAGACACATTTATAGTACATACCTGTTTGTCGCATCATATTTTGGCAAGAAACATGTGTCTTGATGTGAACAGGCTTTTAGAGGTGGACAGTTTTTGTGTGGCCAAGTGTGTTTGATGAGCTGACTTTAATTACATTATATAAGGCACTTCAGATGCAAGTCACAGGACCATCCAGATGACAACAATATTGCAAATTTCATTCTGGAAAATACTTTGTGAAATGTCTCGAAAATGACATTGTGAGTGTCTTTATGGCTGGGGGCGGGGGGGGCTCACTTTATCAGACAGGAGTTTCTTGCTGGCTTCTCCTACAGTTCTGATGGCATTATCCACGTCTCTCTGCCCCGGCAGACAGTTTACAGAGCGGTTCAGAGCCTGAGACACAGCCTTAGCTACCTGAAAACACACACACACACACACACTCGTCATCAGCAGAACATTTAATAAGCTTCTCCAGTTATGCTAATCATAGACACACAACAGGCAATTTTATTTTCAGAATAATGGGCACATCACCCTACGGCAGACCAAATCTCCCATCAGCAATTAAAAGGGAGGTTTCGTTACTCAATTTAAACCCACTCTACTGAGCTATTCTCATTAAGTACTCTAAATGAGGTTGGGTTTAACCTGGGCCAGTCTCTGCTGGCTGTCAGGGTCTCCCGGTTTGGCAATGGCTCTCTTGGTCTCCTCGATCAGGCTGGCGGATTTGTCCATGACATCCGCGGTGCAGTCGAGCATGGCGTTACGGGCATGAGGGTCCTCGGTGTTAGCGGCCACTCCACGAGCAGCCGAAGCCAGCGAACGCAGAGCCTGAGCCACGTCACGAGCAGCCATACCTGAAAATATGCTAATCATAGACACACAACAGGCAATTTATTTTTCAGAATAATGGCACATCACCCTACGGCAGACCAAATCTCCCATCAGCAATTAAAAGGGAGGTTTCGTTACTCAATTTAAACCCACTCTATTGAGCTATTCTCATTAAGTACTCTAAATGAGGTTGGGTTTAACCTGGGCCAGTCTCTGCTGGCTGTCAGGGTCTCCCGGTTTGGCAATGGCTCTCTTGGTCTCCTCGATCAGGCTGGCGGATTTGTCCATGACATCCGCGGTGCAGTCGAGCATGGCGTTACGGGCATGAGGGTCCTCGGTGTTAGCGGCCACTCCACGAGCAGCCGAAGCCAGCGAACGCAGAGCCTGAGCCACGTCACGAGCAGCCATACCTGCAAAACACACGTAAACCATCCACAAACAGACATTAAGAGAGATTGAGGGTGCCCACAATGAACACATGACTAACCCTTATGGGTTTCAAACCTGCAACATATGGGCTGAGTTACGAGAAAGATCTTCAACCACTATGTCACACCACCTGCCTGTGCTTGTTACAGCAGCAACAGATGAATAATATATTCCACAGACAGGGGGCGCTGCATAACATGCCATCGGACATGGGCTTGATCATAACCTCTGAACAGACTGGCAAAGTGCTGAAACTAGCCAAGAGTTGGCAGCATGTGAGATTGATGGGGTTACCTGTGTAGTTCTCATTGCCTTGGGTGGCTTCACTGAGGAGCTGAGCAATAGCAGAGCTCACGGCTTTAGTGCTGGAGCCCAGATCCTGAGAACACTTCTCCAGCTACACACACACACACACACACACACACACACACAGAGCTGTGTTAAAGAAATCATATTTTTATATTTCAGAAAGCATGCTCAAACAGGCCTATGGGTATCAATAATACAAGCTGAAGGAACACTTTGTGCTTTTCATTCACAGTGTACCTTTTTAGAATTGAAAATAAAACAGTATTCACCATCTGTAGTGACTAACATTACATTGGGTGTATAACTACAGTACACAATATATCAGTGGTTCTCAACCCTTTTGACTGCAAGGCAATATTGTTTCAATGATACTATATAAAGCCTGACAAGCTTTTTTAAGAACGGATTCCCACTCTTTTCAACCAATGAATTTACATGACTTTTCCAGTTAATCGTGATTTAGTGGATTAAGGATAGCAATTTTTAAAAATATTTTTACTCACAATTTCTATCTGATAAAATATTTTAGAATTTGCCATAACTACATATATGTGACCCTTGCTGGCAAAATGAGTTGGAATGTGCACAGGCTAATTTTGAGCTACAGGCAAAAGAAGTGAAAAATTTAGTTGATTTTTAGGTTTTCACAAAAATGAGTTCATTAAGCCCTCGTCTAGCGATCCCAATGCTCCAAATATTAATTTTAGATGTTAATTACACGATCCCGATAAATATACACATATACACAGAATTACAGTATTTAAGTATTCACGCAAACATAATCTGTTTTGTCTTAAGTGAACGTTTGGGGAACTGTTGGGGAAAAACATCTGATGTGTAACATTATATTAGAACCGTGCATTACAGTATAGGACGTCTGTATCATTAATGTTAATTTATCAATAAAAGAAAAGAGGGAATTACTCGCTGCTCTTGATTGAACTGCTTTTGTAGTTTTAATAATCAATTTATTTGTAATGAACAGACTAAAGGGATTTTTACATTTGATTATTTGTTTTTCTTGAATGCTTCTGTTTAGATGTAAAGTGAAAATGTTAATGCATTATTTGTTTTTTCTTATATTTGTTCTACTGTTTTTTGTTTTGTTTTTTTGCATCCGTTCTTATTCATAATAATAAAGATAAAATAAAAAATAGCTATATTGTGACTATTAATATAGTAATTATTATTAAGTAAAGACGTGCAGGAAAAGATGCCGCAGGTGATTTTGCTTTGGAACCTTCAGAAAACTTTAACTCGATTTTTCTCAGAATTGACTTTGCTGAATTCAAACAGGTGTAGCTCAGTCATTTTTTACCCGATTCCAATGTGAATGTGAAAATGAAGAGAACTCATTTTTGAAAATTTGCTCATTGTGACTCATTTTGCCAGCACAGGTCACATATGTATATTCATTATGAAAATACCCATTGAGTTTTAAGATCATCTGTCATCAGCAACATAGCTTATACAAGAAACTAAATGTGTCTCTAAGCTAAAGCGTGCTCGAAAAGACAAGTAAATATCTGTCGGTGTAGTGGCTTCTGTCTAGCAGCTGTTTTTGTGACATGCAGCTCCTGACTTGTGGGTATAGGTGTGAAAACTGACAGATAAAGATCATGTCTGCACAAACATTTGAACACACATACTCATTCTTCGATATTACTATTTTCCACATTTAGAGTTATCGCAAAAACAATGGAACAACACAAAGGGAAGTTTTGAAATGATGTAGTATTATGTATTTTCTCAACTAACTTTCTCAGGCGCATCCTGGGATGCTTTTTGAACAGTACTGAATGAGTCTGCATGCGTGCTGGACACTTATTGGCTGCAGGTATGTTCAAGTGCATGTACTGTTCGCACACATACTGTGTACTGATGCCCTCACCGTTTCTCCAGGCAGGGGTTTGAGTTTGCCTTCAGAAGCTGAAGCTTTGGCCTCCTGCATGTCCCTCTCCAGCCCCCGTACCATTGTGAGAGCGTTATCAATCTCCAGAGGACCACACGCCTCCTGAGCCTGAGTCAGACAGAGACAGAAGGCAGACAACCATGTGAAATTACATGTTCACCAGGCCTCTGTCATGTTCACTTACTTTCTATACATGTGTATATCACAGTTCTAGAAGAATGGACCCCATTTACTTTCTAAATAATATGTGGATGATTCATCTGTGGATATAACTGGCTTCATTATCTTTCATTGAAATGTAATAACTTGCTCTTCCTCTGAAATGACTTTCCTATTTGGCGGATGACACCAAGCTCTCATATTTTACAACGTCTCCCCTCCATCCACCTGTCAAATATAGATCATTCAAACAAAAGTTTCCTACATTTTTTCTAGTTGAATATTATGGTATATTAGGGAATGTGTCATGCTACAGAAGTAAAATGACGTCCTTTTGGTTCAAAATATTATTCAGTAAGTGTGTCATCACCAGGGCACAGGTAGAGAATCTGTATCCAAAAAAACCACCAAAATGGAACATCCATCATGCATTTCTTATTTAATAAATAAATAAATGTGCAATATATGTGCAATGCACATTTAATCTAATCTTAAATTCATTCTGTAGAATTTAACAGATTCCCCCCCAAAATACAGCACATTGAAAATGTCCCCAGATTCTGTCTAACAAATAAAAAACTATATATATATATATATATATATATATATATATATATATATTATTTTTATTAAAAAAAAAAGTGGCGGCCGCCGCGGCCTGTTTCGCTGCATTCTGACGAACAGATATGACAAACATATTTATTATAAAAACCACAGATAGAGCTACCTATAGCTGCTTATGCAAGACCCAAATTCTATCTACCTGAATAAGGAAATTCTGAAATCCAAAAACTGCTTGTTACACCCTCATTTAAATCAGTATTTCAAATCAGTAATAAAATCTGACATCAGCTGAGCCATTAATGTGCTTTCTTATCCTCAAATTGGCGAGTGGCTCTTTTATTTAGAAAGTGGGACTTATTCTGCCACATTGCGGATTGCATTTCCTCTCATTCATATTCTATTCTGTTTTATTTATATAGCACGTTTAAAATCAACAGACATTGGCCAAAGTGCTTTACAAATCAGACATAGCACACACAGTCTAAAATTATAAAACACAGCAACACATCACAAAAATAGATCAAATTAATTACAGTCAAATGCAAGAGAGAAGAGATGAGTCTTTAAATGAGCTTTAAAAACATCAAGAGTGGCACAAGATGTAACATGGAGAGGTAAACTATTCCATAAACGAGGAGCTGCAACAGAAAAGGCCCTGTCTCCTTTTGATTTTAATCGAGACTTGGGTGCTATTCATAGTGAAATGAGTGAACCGTCTTGTATGTATCCACTACTAGGCAAAATTTCTTGGCCTTTAACACCAGAGCCGCCGCTGCATTAGCCACAGCCTTCGCCAACTGCATCAACATGTCCTGCACACACATACACAATTAAACAAGCTAGTTAACTTAATTAGACAGATATAATATGTGACCATGCAGCACAAAAGCAGTGTTAAGTCGCTGGGGTATATTTGTAGCAATAGCCAAAAATACATTGTATGGGTCAAAATTATAAATTTTTCTTTTATGCCAAAAATCATTAGGATGTTGAGTAAAGATCATGTTCCATGAATATATTTTGTAAATTTTCTACTGTAAATGTATCAAAACTTAATTTTTGATTAGTAATATGCATTGCTAAGAACTTCATTTAGACAACTTTAAAGATGATTTTCTCAATATTTAGATTTTTTTGCACCCTCAGATTCCAGATTTTCAAATAGTTGTATCTCGGCCAAATATTGTCCTATCCTAACAAATCATACATCAATGGAAAGCTTATTTATTCAGTCAAATTGCTAAATACTCAGCAGAGAAAACTTTGAGAATGACCCAGATACGAGCACTACACACTATACAGAGAGCTGTAAAGCTGTCAGATACAGCGCTAGAATCACTATAAACGCTTCAAAGAACAAGCAGTGTTGTACATAAACAGAGGGCAGGGCGGCACTAGAATTGTCCTGTTCAGAATGATTTCCATTAAACCTCACGTTACCAAATGCGTTAAACTTGTTCTGATAAGCGTTCTGTCCAAATAAGGACATGCACACGACTGTAGCACGAAACTTCCCCTTCAGTTCGGCTGTGTGAAGAGTGAAAAGACATTCGCAACCAAACATAGAGGGTTTGTTTCGAACATTATCACATTAGAACCGATAAAAGACTTCAGAACATTCAGAACCATTTAAACTGTCACAGCTATGAGATCCATGAGCCCAAACCACACATATGGAAGACATCACGAAAACAAAATCATGCTCATTTGCTTTTAACAGCAATAACTGTAGGCTAATGCAATCCTAAACATTTGAAAAAGTGTCTCTCTTTCAAGGAATATATATAGACCCAGAGAAATTGATGATTCAAAATACGAAGGAGAAATGCTTTCTACAACAAGAACCTCCTCCTAATTCACCTGCCTCTCACTAAATCTGCATCGCATCAGTGTGAATCAAGCCTGGTTTAGTGTTTTAGTGTAAACCAACACAGTGCCACGCTTCACTCTGAAACCCTAATGAATAAGACAAATATTTAATTCTGCTCACTTTATGGCTAACGAAAGAGGTTTGAGTTGGTTATGTAACGAGTATATTCAAGTGTGAACACCCACATTTGTCCCAAATCATTCAGCCCTCAAAGAATGATCCACACAAACAATCTTCAGTCATTTTTCCAGCTTTTTTCTGTTCTATGCAGATGCACCCCTCCCAATAAACCACCCAAAATACTTCTAGAACAATGAACTATTTCCAAATATAGCAAGCAGTTCATTGTTTGTTTTGTTCATATCGCAAAGTCCGTTATTTCCAATACTGTGCAGCCCTAATGATTACTAAAACAAAGTTTTTTTTTATTTTACTGTAGTAATAATTGGTAATTACTAGAAAAATGTTACAGTGGCTGTCACAAGCTCTTAAGTGTGGCTTTTTTAGCAAACTAAACACTTCTAGATAAAAAGGGATGAGCTCTTTGATACGTCTCAACACAGGAAAACCACCAGTTCATTACTGATAGTTACAGGTCTGTATACACAAAATGTAAATTTAGAGAATTATGATATGATTAAATGATGAAATCTCTCATGCAGAGAAACTGTGTGGATAATGCAATGATTGATTTCCAGTGGATATGGATGAGAATATAAAGACCCGTCACCACACCATGATCTGACAGACGGTCTCTGTGTGACTACACGAAATCCAGGTCAAACCGTGATCATTAAATCACTGATCACTGTTGCATTAGCTTGATTGGCTGGTGAATATGAACTGTTCTTTCTGTGTGTTGTTGCCAGCATTTGACTATAGTGTGTCCGTCTGGAGTGTGTGAACGCTGCTGTACCTACAGACTGATGAGAACACAGGTTAATGCGTTACAGTCACAGCATCAGTGTGTGTGTGTGTGTGTGTGTGTGTGTGTGTCACACCTGATTGTGCTGATCCGCGTCGGACTCTCCGATCTGCTGCAGGAGTTCACCGCTGGCCTGACCCACATTACCCGCTGCCTGCAGGAGGTTCTGTCGCGGCTGAAGACACACACAGCAATATTAACATATCATAACAGCAAAGGCAACATTAAAGCAGTATTTGCTCATAACATCTAGATTTACAGAGTTATTAGCGTTTTCTAAAGGACAAAGCAATGCAAGACAGCAAAAAAAAATAAAAAATTGTGGTAAAGTTTTAACTATTGTAAAAAAATTTTTTTAAAGCAATACATTTTTTTCAGCAAGGATTCATTAAACTGATCACAAGTGAGAGTAAACACATCTATAATGTTACAAAATATTTCTATTTCAAATAAATGCTGTTCATTTAAACTTTTTATTTATCAAAGAATCCTGAAAAAAATGAGTCATGGTTTCAACAAAAATATTAAAGGAACACTCCACTATTTTTGAAAATAGGCTCATTTTCCAGCTCCCCTAGAGTTAAAGAGCTGAGTTTTACCGCTGCGTAATATCATTGCGCCTGCTGCACTGCAGCAACGTTCCTTGATTATTACGCCGGAATGAGAGTATAGTTCCTAGCCATATCGGCCTAGAAAATCACAACATTTAATTTCCCGTCGATCTTAGTACACGATGTAACTACAGAAGAGTCAAGTTTTAAATAGGAAAAATATAGAAACTCTTTGGTCATTTTTGAGCGAGATGCTAACGGTCTAATCAGATTCAATGATCTATGCTAAGCTAAGCTAAAAGTGCTACCGCCAGACCCGGAGAACGGCTGAATGAATTCGAAAACGGTAAAACTCAACTGTTTAATTCTAGGGGAGTTGGAAAATGAGCCTATTTTCAAAAATAGTGGAGTGTTCCTTTAAGCAGCAAACCTGTTTTCAACATTGATAATAATGCATTTGCTTCAGTAAATCAGCATATTAGAATGATTCTGAAGCATCATGTGACACTGAAGACTGGAGTAATGATGCTGAAAATTCAGCTTTGATCACAGGAATAAATTACATTTTAATATATACTCAAATAGAAATCAAATTGTTTCTACTTTTTGTCTACTTCAAATTGTTTAATATTTCACAAAATTACTGTTTTTACTTTATTTCAGATTAAATAAATGCAGGCTTGGTGAACCCAACGAGATGTCTATCAGAAATTTAAAAACAATATTTTTATTGACCCCAAACGTTTGAATGGTAGTGTTTGTTTAGGTTTTAGGCTTTGATTTCTTCAGAAAACCTTTAAGGGAACCAGAATCATTACCCAAAACACAACCACTAGATTCCTTACAATCCCCAGTCCTACTACTAACACACCACTGAATCCACCTCATCAACTGTTTGCCACATTCTCAATCCTATGTTTGTACTGTAAGTGCTGATACCTCAGTACTGGCGGGCTGAGCGGTCTTGAGCATCTCAGACACAGCACAAGCCAGGCTCTTGGCAGCACCCAGAAGCTGTTGGCCACGTCCTCCCTCGTCCTCCATCAGCGCCGCCAGCAGTTTGACACCCTTAGACATCTCGGTCAGGTTGGAGGAGATGGTGGTGACAGCACAGCCCACAGCGGTGTAATCCGTCTCTGCCGGGTCACCTGACACACACGTTCAGGGACAGACTACATTTTACCACAGGACCAAAAGTCAGTGGGGGAACTAAAAATGATCTTTTCACTGAAGCTGCACATATTTTGCATAGCAAGCACACAGTCAAGAAGAGTTGTCAGCTAGTGCGATGCTAAGGAAACAGGCAGAATACAGGGTTGCCGGCTGAAACATGTCATTGTGTGTCACCTGCAGTCAGATTGACCATGGAGGCAGTTCCCGCAGTGATGGCGTCCACCTGAGAGTGAATCTCATGTTTGGACTCATCCATTTTGTTCTTCCTCCATGCTTGAGATGCCTAAACATCAGAGAGAGGTTGTTTAATACAAGTACTGAGCACATATACATTCATCACTTTACAGCTGATTACAGCAGCATGTCAGAAATGTTTCTTTCCAGACATCCACATGCCGTATATCTATATTCCCTTCTAATCATTCATTTAGCCCTGATTCAGAAGTTTTTCAAAAGTCCCCCCCCCTCACCTCACGTTTTAATTGAGGTGTTTTTCTCCTTTCCTTTTCTGTGTGTGTGTTTTGTACACATATTGTAATGTATGTTTGTATGTCCTTCAGGAGACATTAACTCTCCTGCCAGGCTGTTATTGTAAATACAAACCTGTTCTTAAAGACTGGTTAAATAAAGGTTAAATTGTGACCCTGGAGCACAAAAGCAGTCTTAAGTTGCTGGGGTATATTTGTAGCAATAGCCAAAAATACATTGTATGGGTCAAAATGATTGATTTTTCTTTTATGCCAAAAATCATTAGGATATTAAGCAAAGATCATGTTCCATGAAGATGTTTTGTAAATGTCCTACTGTAAATATCAAAACGTAATTTTTGTTTAGTAATATGCATTGCTAAGAACTTCATTTGGACAACTTTAAAGACGATTTTCTCAATATTTAGATTTTTTTTGCACCCTCAGATTCCAGATTTTCTAATAGTTGTATCTCAGCCAAATATTGTCCTATCCTAACAAACCATACATCAATGGAGAGCTTATTTATTCAGCTTTCAGATGATGCATAAATCTTTATGAATTATAAATCATAAAACCCTTATGATTGGTTTTGTGGTACAGGGTCACAATTAATTTTAAAAAATTGCCTTATGCATAGAATTTTTCTTCTGGTTTTAATCTGAATCGCTCAAATATCACTCCAGAACCCTACCGATGTCTCAGTCCCTCAAGTTGCAGAGATACTGTTTATCAATAGAGCTTTACAACTCGAGCTATTTCAGTCACATATCAAAAAAGGTCAAATATTTTAACCTCCAGAGTCCAGACCAAAAGAAAACAACTTCAAACACACTATCTTAACCCTTGTGAACTGTTCAGAAAATACACCTGTTATTCTCAGGTCAAAAATGACCCAACTTCAATGTAAAAAAAATAAAAAATTACAGCACTACCATGATTTTGTACATGAAATTTGGTATATGCTAATTTAGATATTTTCTCAATAATTTGTGTTTGAAAAGTGTTTGAAAAATATGCCGTTTTTATTTGAGTTTCTGCTGGAAACTTTTTTTTTTAATTCCATAAATACAGTGGGGCAAATAAGTATTTGATACACTGCCGATTTTTCAAGTTTTCCCACTTACAAAGAATGGAGAGATCTGTAATTTTCATCATAGGTACACTTCAACTGTGAGAGACCGAATCAAAAAAAAAAATCCAGAAAATAACATTGTATGATTTTTTAATAATTAATTTCCATTTTATTGCATGAAATAAGTATTTGATACAATAGAAAAATAGAACTTAATATTTGGTACAGAAACCTTTGTTTACAATTACAGAGGTCAGACGCTTCCTGTAGTTCTTGACCAGGTTTGCACACACTGCAGCAGGGATTTTGGCCCACTCCTCCATACAGGTGTTCTCCAGATCTTTCAGGTTTTGGGGCTGTCGCTGGGCAACATGGAGTTTCAGCTCCCTCCATAGATTTTCTATTGGGTTCAGGTCTGGAGACTGGCTAGGCCACTCCAGGACCTTGAAATGCTTCTTACGGAGCCGCTCCTTAGTTGCCCTGGCTGTGTGTTTGGGGTCATTGTCATGCTGGAAGACCCAGCCACGACCCATCTTCAATGCTCTTACTGAGGGAACGAGGTTGTTGCCCAAAATCTCGCAATACATGGCCCCATCCATCCTCCCCTCAATACGGTGCAGTCGTCCTGTCCCCTTTGCAGAAAAGCACCCCCAAAGCATGATGTTTCCACCCCCATGCTTCACGGTTGGGATGGTGTTCTTGGGATTATACTCATTCTTCTTCTTCCTCCAAACACGTCGAGTGGAGTTTATACCAAAAACTTCTATTTTGGTCTCCTCTGACCACATGACCTTCTCCCATGCCTCCTCTGGATCATCCAGATGGTCTTTGGCAAACTTCAGACGGGCCTGGACATGTGCTGGCTTGAGCAGGGGGACCTTGCCCACGCTGCAGGATTTTAATCCATGACGGTGTAGTGTGTTACTAATGGTAACCGTTGAGACTGTGGTCCCAGCTCTCTTCAGGTCATTGACCAGGTCCTCCCGTGTAGTTCTAGGCTGATCCCTCACCTTTCTCAGGATCATTGATACTCCACGAGGCGAGATCTTGCATGGAGCCCCAGTCCGAGGGAGATTGACAGTCATCTTGAATTTCTTCCATTTTCTAATAATTGCGCCAACAATTGTTGCCTTCTCACCAAGCTGTTTGCCTATTTTCCTGTAGCCCATCCCAGCCTTGTGCAGGTCTACAATTTTGTCCCTGGTGTCCTTAGACAGCTCTTTGGTCTTGCCCATAGTGGAGAGGTTGGAGTCTGATTGATTGAGTGTGTGGACCAGTGTCTTTTATACAGGTAACAAGTTCAAACAGGTGCAATTAATACAGGTAATGAGTGGAGGATAGGAGGGCTTCTTAAAGACAAACTAACAGGTCTGTGAGAGCTAGAATTCTTGCTGGTTGGTAGGTGATCAAATACTTATTTCATGCAATAAAATGGAAATTAATTATTTAAAAATCATACAATGTGATTTTCTGGATTTTTTTTTTATTCTGTCTCTCACAGTTGAGGTGTACCTACGATGAAAATTACAGATCTCTCCATTCTTTGTAAGTGGGAAAACTTGAAAAATCAGCAGTGTATCAAATACTTATTTGCCCCACTGTATATACAAAATGATATAATACATAATTTTGGAACAATGTTGTAGGGAAACCAAATGCATTTAAAAATAAATAAATAAATAAATAAGCAAGCAAGTATTATAATTTTTTCACAGATTTTATTTTTCACCTGGGTCAAAAATAACCCAAACAGAACACTAGGGTTAAATACAACTATTGCAAATTATAAAAATGACTGAGACATTAAAAGATATATATACAGGCATATGAATAATGCATCTCACCGCATCAGTGCCCAGTGGAGGCAGGGCATCAAACTCAACGAGAGAGGCCTGAACTGCCTGCACCGCCTGCATACTGGAGTTAATGGTGCCAGTCAAAGCCTGCTGAGCTGATATCTGCCAGATAGAGAGAACACGGACACCTCACTGCACAGCCCAAACAAACAGCGCCGAACACCATTCAGACAAAACAGGCAGAGTGATCACAATTACACCAACAGACACGTCTCATATACATATCAAGAGCAGAGCCCATCCTTCAGAGCACATTCAACCCTATACGCTCTGTACATGGTATTTGTGGTATCTTATCCACCGGCTGTATGTTTGTGCATGTGCATATCTGACCAGAGGGGGCATGTGTCCTCGGTGCATCTGTCCGCTGGTGATGTGCTGTTTGGCCTGTGGCATGGAGCCCATCTGGAAGCTCTCTGGACCTCCGGCACCAGAGCGGATGATGGCCGGCAGAGCGACAGAGCCCGTCTCCACCTTCCCGACCTTATTAAACTGCTGCTGGAGAACTGTTGACCTGGAGCATGATACATCACAGGTTACCATCAGACCTAATGCCATGAGTGATACTTGTGTGCAATATGTCATTTTACTGAACTATGAAAAGAGGCTCACTTATTGGGAGACACGGAGTCCTCCAACATGGTTGATTCCTCATCGCCCTCCAGGCCGAAGTGATCTTTGCTCTTTTTCTGCAGATAAAGGGGTTTTCAGACGCAGCGAGTTAGGGAAAGATACTTGTGAGAAGCACTTTGTTGCCACAGCAGGTTTCTCTAGACTGGTCAAACATGAAGGTTTGTTGAGGAATTCCTCACACTGCGGAGAACCAGCAGCAGCAATTTCACATGGATGCATTACACAACCATAACAAATGAGACTGGTATGACAAGAACAAGATCTGCTTAATAACTGAACTTATCAACATCTACAGACTGACCTCTCAGGCCACAGGACTATTGTGAAACTAGCAGCTTGATGGTTATGAAGGGAGTGTTGCTAATGAAAGGCCCATTGCAAAATCCCTGCGTTTTCAAAAGAGCCATTAGGAATGCCTGCAGCAGCAGATAATGTGTGATAATGTGTAATCAGCAGAAGAGTCGCACAGCCAAACCTTTGTAACAGCATAAAGTCTGGTCCACAATGCAGCTAATTCTGTCAAGGAAATGCCCTCTTAGACAGGCAGAGACATGTAAATCAATGTACCACCGTTTGTTTGGGCAGTGGCCAGTTGCAGTGTTTCATAATTCTCAATATCAGCACATAACAAGTTAATAACTCAATTAATTAACAAATTAATAACTGATAACAAATTAAACAACTACTATAAGTATATCCAACCTTACCCTGATACATGCACATATGCTCACTTTAAGCGCATCTCAAATGCTTGATTCTTATATCATTAAAAAATATAAACTATATCATCACCACCCAGCAATATTTTATAAGTTGTATATATAGTACATACAGGTACATCTCAAAAAATTAGAATATCATGAAAAAGGTCAATATTTTTTGTCACTCATTTCAGAAAGTGAAACCCATATATTATATAGATTCATTACACATAGAGTGAAATATTTCAAGCCTTTATTTCTTGAAATTTTGATGATTATGGCTTACAGATAATGAAAACCCAGAATTCAATGTCTCAGAAAATTTGAATATTACATAAGATCAATAAAAAAATGGATATTTTAAACAGAAATGTCAGGCTTCTGAAAAGTATGTTCATTTCTATGCACTCAATACTTGGTTGGGCCTCCTTTTGCATGAATTACTGCATCAGTGCGGCGTGGCATGGAGACAATCAGCCTGTGGCACTGCTGAGGTGGTATGGAAGCCCAGGTTGCTTTGATAGCGGCCTTCAGGTCATCTGCATTGTTGGGTCTGGTGTCTCTCATCTTCCTCTTGACAATACGGGTTCAGGTCTCGAGAGACCATTTAAAGGTTCAGGAAACCTTTGCAGGTGTTTTGAGGTAATTAGCTGATTAGGGTGTGACCCCATGACTTTCCAATATTGAACTTTTTCACAATATTCAAATTTTCTGAGACACTGAATTTTGGGTTTTCATTATCTGTAAGCCATAATCATCAAAATTTCAAGAAATAAAGGCTTGAAATATTTCACTCTATGTGTAATGAATCTATATAATATATGGGTTTCACTTTCTGAAATGAGTGACAAAAAATATTGACCTTTTTCATGATATTAAAATTTTTTGAGATGTACCTGTACTACTTTACCTGCATAAATACAGTACACTTACATAACGCATACTACATTGCAAATCTCGGCTGCGTGATTGTTTCTATCATAACAAAATGTATTATCACATAGCTCTATTTATAAAGTTAGATATATATTAAATCAAACTTTATCTGCACATACACTCGTGCAGGCCGATATATACTATATTATAGCAAGCCTCTAAACATTGATCGCCTGTATCGTCACATGTAACTATTTTACACAACTCTAAGGCACGAAGATTATAATTAAGATGTTATAAATGCTAGCATCATGACTTTCTGTGAAGCTGCTTTGAAAATGTGTATTAAGAAAAGCACTATAGACAACTAAAATTGACTTGACGTGAATAACCCCTTTAGAAGGGGTTATCACTAAGGGATTTCTTAAGGAGTTAAAATAGTTAATAATAGTCCGTCAATAACAATGGATCAGTCTCTGCAAATGGTTGTATGAGAAAACACCAAAACATTGAAAACTTACACTTTCTGGACGCACAAAATAAATAATCAAAGAAATGTCTGAACATATATCAAAGATAGGATGCAGCAAAAATTGAGAACTTTTTCAAATCCAGTGAACAGTTTTTCCTCAAAAGCACTTGTATTAACCTGGTACTGTGTAAACTTGTAAACTTACTCCTAGAAGTTGCGTAATGACAGCCAGTTTTTAGTTGTGTGAGTATTATGCATCAGAGTCTTAGTAAACTCAGTCACACTTCTAGTCTTGTGAGTCCAATAAATACGTGAAATCAAAAATAAGTGTCAGGCTTCACATGATTTATTCAGTTTTAACAATCAGATTGGTCATGGCATGTTACCTTCTTGAGAATGATGTCGATGTAACCAGCGATGAGTTGTGCGATCTGCTCTCCTTCGGTGGTCTGAACTGAGTAGTAACCATCCTGATAGTCTCCAAAGTCCTGAAGAAGAAAGATTAAACACATGACACTCAAAAGGGCAACAAAAATAACAACAGAGTAAATAATATGGCACACTATAAAACACTGAATAGTAAAACAACTGTTTGGATGATTAAGTAATATAAAGTTAATAATGAAGCAGTGAATTGTGCATTCATACATTAGGCTGTATAAAATGAGCAAATATTGTCTCAGGTTTAGAAAATATTCATGGTGCAATTACAAAGCAGGGATGGAATAGATCCACCCTAATTCACAAAGGTTTGAGAAATCTGTGCAGCAAGAAAAAACATGCAAAATGCATTGAGTGTGACTGAGTGTGTATTGACAGGGATCTGGAGGACGGAAACAACTGTCAAGTAATTATTGAAATGATATTGCCTTAATGTGATCAATAAGTCTGCAAGCAGAGTCTAAATACTGAATTACTGCTGCGCTTCATGAAGCATAAACAATCTCTCTCCCTGGATTCAGTGTTCAGCATTGATTACTGCTTCAGCTTTGTCTATTACATGAAACAGGAACTGCTTAAAGGTCTGTCGTAGCACATCGGGCTTTAACATGTGTCTGAAAATATTATCGGGCATTATTAGTTCCCCAAACTGGGGTTCATGAAGGAACTGCAGGAGGTTTGTCAGGTGATGCAAAGCATCATAAATTAATCAAAAATCGAAATAAATCACTTCCTAAAAACACAAGATATATAGCCTGTTTATGTTGGCATCAGAGAACTATAAACATGCAAATGTGTAAATAATTCAGTTCAAAGGGGGTCAGCTGACAAAAGTTTTGAAATCTGTTGTTAGAGGATGATCTGTTCTTTTCAGTTTCTAAATAAAGTGTAACTGACGTCAGATGCACAAACTTCACAAATCACAAAAAGAGTTTCTTGTATAACTGAGCCCTTGATGTCAGAGCTAAAAAAATTATGTGAATCAAACTTCCTGTGGACACTGATCTGAATCACAAGGAAAACATTAAGTAAAGTCGTCGTAATAATAATAAACTCACTGCCAAAGGAACATCACAAAACTATTACAGGACAGCACGTTCTGCACAAAGGCTAGCTCGAAAAACAAACGTATGTGCTAGGGGTGAAGCGGTTTACTCATGTCGTTCCAAAGACTTCAGAACAATTTTTATGATTTCTTTCAGGACTTTTTGATACTTTAAAGGGATAGTTCACCCAAAAATGAAAATGTGATGTTTATCTGCTTACCCCCAGGGCATCCAAGATGTAGGTGACTTTGTTTCTTCAGTAGAACACAAATGAAGATTTTGAACTCCAGCCGTTGCAATCTGTCAGTCGTATAATGCATGGCAATGGTAACAAAGTCTATGAGAGTAAAAAAAAACATGCACAGACAAATCCAAATTAAACCCTGCGGCTCATGACGACACATTGATGTCCTAAGACATGAAACGATCGGTTTGTGTGAGAAACCGAACAGTATTTATATAATTTTTTACCTCTAATACACCACTATGTCCAACCGTCTTTGAGCACGCGCACGGCTTCCGGCGCGCAAGGTGTGTACGCACTCTGGCGTAGTTTACGTTAATGGGTGTGTTGATAGGTTGTGTGGACTTTCAAAGAATGGACATAAATAATGAAATTTTATTAAACGTATGACAGAATTGTAATTTTTGGGTGAACATTATTCAACCTAAACAATCCCTAAAGAGGTTAAACAAACCACCAAGTATTTACCAAATCGAACCGGAAAGGCACTGTGACACAGAAACACGATATGCAACACAAACAGACGGAAACAGAACTGTGACACAACCTATTCCACCCTTAGCACACATCGTAATCACAGAGCCATTTCAGTTCAAGTGTGAGTTCTCATCAGAACACAGTGTGTGTGTTTAGAGGAGTGTGCTGGTACCAGCGTGAAGCTCTTGGGAGAAGCGGCCCAGCGTTTGATGTTGGTCAGACTCCACTCCTGTATCACCTCTTTGGTCTTCTCATCCACTCTCATCACACACTCTTTAGTGATGCCCAACAAACGCGGAACAAGCTTATTCTTTCCTTTCATTTTTTCCTGTGAAGAGAATAAACATTACCATTGACACAAGAAAGCATTAATATTAGAGCTCAGATATCGTATGAGATCGTTACCTTGACTAAAAAGAAGGACACTCCATAGGTTTTCAGAGATCTGGCTAGTTTGACGTAGCTTACTTTGGCCTCAATCTCGGTCATGTTTTGGCAGTTTTTGTGTGCCTTAAATAGAAGAGTTTATCATTAAATTGTGATTAATATAGCGCATCATGCTGCGTCTAACATGGGTATGAAAAATAATGAATTACACATAACCTGCATAACCTCACCTGGAAGATCCTTTTCTCGCCCTTGTTCTTGATGTACTCTTTGGGCAAGAATTCTTTCAAACTGGATGAGAAAGACAGGAAGCAAGAATTAAGTGATTTCTTTTAATGAATGTTTTGAGAATTAAAGCAATCTGGGCTGGTGATTTTAGCAGTAGCTTGTGCTGGGAACAAATGAAACGCTGTCATTCATAAAAACACTGGTAATCTCGTCAATGATGTTACTGATGAAAATGTTAACAAAGATGATGGCCAAACTATTTTAATGAAAACATACTGTTTGTGAACATACGATGAGGAAAAAGTAAAAAAGTAGAATGAATTTATTTATTAATGAATTAATTTGAGAACTGATTGATCAAGCTGAAAGAGTCATTTTCTCTTCCTCAAACCTAATAGTAAACGTAACCATGAATGTACATGTAAACACATGTTGTTATTTTAAGGCTCTGATGGCATTAACTACCAAACATTTAGGTGATTAAATGTTTTCATATATTAACAACCCAAATAAAAAGTTTCTATGCAACTAAACCAGTACATTACACAGATACAGGTTGTAAGGAGAAACAGAAATGCGCTGAGCTCACTCAAGGAATCCAGGTTTGTGTTTAGACTCATTGTGGTCTCCGAACTGGATCTGGCACTGGTATCCGGCAAACTCACAGGCCTTATCAAAGGAGACAGGGTGGGAGCCGTTCAGGATGTCATCACGGGCCTGGGATACACAAAAGATTAGCAGACACTGCATGATACATTTCTAGCAAGAAGTAACTTGTCTGTCTACACCAGAAGTGAAAGCAAATATTTCAATATTTTGAGAACTGATTGATCAAGCTGAAAGAGTCATTTTCTCTTCCTCAAACCTAATAGTAAACGTAACCATGAATGTACATGTAAACACATGTTGTTATTTTAAGTTCTGTGTCTGTTCTCATGCAGTTTGAGAAATGCAGGATTTGTTGGTTTTGAAGGCTCTGATGGCATTAACTACCAAACATTTAGGTGATTAAATGTTTTCATATATTAACAACCCAAATAAAAAGTTTCTATGCAACTAAACCAGTACATTACACAGATACAGGTTGTAAGGAGAAACAGAAATGCGCTGAGCTCACTCAAGGAATCCAGGTTTGTGTTTAGACTCATTGTGGTCTCCGAACTGGATCTGGCACTGGTATCCGGCAAACTCACAGGCCTTATCAAAGGAGACAGGGTGGGAGCCGTTCAGGATGTCATCACGGGCCTGGGATACACAAAAGATTAGCAGACACTGCATGATACATTTCTAGCAAGAAGTAACTTGTCTGTCTACACCAGAAGTGAAAAAGATGCACAAAGCATCACAGTTACAGCCAATCAGACCATATTTGATGTTTAACATAGTTATGTAGAGTGTGATTTTAGACCATTGAGATTTCAAAATGAGCGTGGCTTCCCCAGTACAATGCCACAGAAATAGAAACCAGGTAGTTGACAGAATGCCCTGTCATTAAGGACAAAAACCCTCAAAATTTACATGAAAAAGACTTTGATCCAAAGAGAAACAAGCTTTCGCTAATTTCCTTCCAACACTGTGTATAGATATCATTCAGTTTACGAATGACATAAGGACGTGATTATGATGTAAAGGTGATGTTCTGTGGTGTTCACCTGCACATAGAGCAGGTTGAGCTGTACTGGGTCCCTGGAATCCACATTCTGGTCCGAGTAGAAGAACTTTCTCCTGAGAAGCAGCATCTCAGACTCCTCGACACCCTGCTCTCGCAGCGTCCGCCCATGATCCAACCAATTCACTGAAAATACGGTAAAATACAGCAGCTTTGACATCAGCAAATTCAGCTAGATTCCAAAATCATCCAAATGTAAATGTCCGAAAACACTTGACTGATTTTTTTTTTTGCTCATGATCTTAAAAACCTTAGAATTTCTTTGCAAAACCAAAAATTTTATTATATGTATTTTTTAATGGATTAGTCAGAGTGCAAAGTAAAGAAATTTACATGAGAATATACATTTGGTCACTATGAAATTCCCATACTTCCTTGCAGTGAACAGGTTGAGAATATACTGTATGTATTGTTTTGAAGAACTGCTAAAACAACAAAATAATATGCATCAATATTTGTTTTATTCATGGTAAGCAGGATGCGACATACACTCATCATCTGTGTGAAGTTTCTGTTTGAGTTTCTCCATTTTTTTGTCATCCCTCAGGAGGGTCTTGTCTCTTTTCAGTGTTCCCGTGGCCTCTTCTTTCTTTTCCTCTCCCACGTCACGCACCAGCGAATACTCATCATAGTTTGTGATGCCTGAGAAACAAAAAGTGTTTTTTACACTCTCATTGCATTCAAACTGCTTCTCAGGGGTAATAACAGTTCAATTAAACCTCTAAACACCATTTTACAGACCTAAATTAAGTGTTGTTGCAGACCTCCATTAATAATCTTAAGCCTCACTGACTACATCCAAATGTAGCTTTAGTTCTGATCACAAATGTTTCAGACGCGGTTTCCACCTATATATTTAGCACTGACCACTTCTTATTGGATCACCAAAAAATATCTTAATATCAAGTGAAAACAGGGCCCATGTGACTGGATGACTATCCTATGTGATATGGCGTAGATAGAGAAAAACAGCGGTCCGATCACTGAACCCTGTGGTACCTCAGTGGTGAGAGCACTCAGTGAGTACAGTGAGATAATCCAGCCGACTTGGTAAGACCTGTTGTCCATGTATAATATAAACCAGGAGAGATCAGGCCTAGAAATTACTAAAAAGCAGGCAGAATGGAGTTTCACTCCTAATATGGACACTAACTTACCTATTCTGGCACAGATGGTCATTAGCATGTCACTGACGATTTTTGAGTCATCCACCATGACTGTTTTAACAGTTCCATCCAACATGCGGATTTTCAGGGGTCTCTGTTTCTTTTTGTACTCCAGTGTGTCCTAACAAATACATGTTCTTATGAAATATCCTTTATAAAACCCATATTATATACACTAGTGTTGTCTACTGTATCTTAAATATGTTTGAAATATTTGAAATATCAGGTTCAGCCGTTGATTGCCAGTGTACTGACTGATAAAATGTAACTGTAAATTACTTTGGAGCATCTGTCAAATAAAAAAAAAAAAGTAAATTTTCCTCAAGTCAATCCCAATGCAAATATAAAAACAATGGCCATAAATTCCACAGCTTTGATTTTTTTTTTCACTAATTTCTGATTACTAGACAAGGAAACATTTTATAGAGACTGCACTCAAAATGAGCATTATTCTATTTGATCTTTTTCTTGAATTACTTCACCGTTACTTCATTTTATTTGAAATATTCTAGACTCACTCCATTTCTCAGCATGTAGTAGTCCAGTGCTTTGCCTGCTTCTAGCCAAATGCCTTTCTTTGGGTCCTCATCTGACAGGAACAGGCCATAGTCACTGGCTGCAAGAAGACAGAAGAGTTAGTGGGTGGTCAGATTGCGTTTTACAACCTAATAAGACTGTCAAAATCAGAAGGTGCATTTCCCATCATTTACTGATTTTTAAAAATACATGATTCCTAATGCTTATTTACATTTATTCATTTGGCAGACGCTTTTATCTAAAGCGACTTACAGTTGAGGAAAAACAGCTATTATTGCTTATCATTCTGATTGAACAAAACAATTCAAAATACACAGCAGAACTAATGTAGTTTATGTGCAGCTTATTGCTTTAGGGGCCATTCACAAAGAGCATATTTTTGCGTTTAAAAAAGCGTGATGCAAATCAGTGGAATGAAAATAAAGCGCAAGGTCTAGAGATGTCTTTTTAAAAGATGAGCTACTTTTAACTTGGATCGTCACATTTTCAGATTATTGTTTTAGGGGCCATTCACACAGAGCATATTTTTGCGTTTAAAAAAAGTGTGATGCAAATCAGTGGAATGAAAATAAAGCGCAAGGTCTAGAGATGTCTTTTTAAAAGATGAGCTACTTTTAACTTGGATCGTCACATTTTCAGACCATCGTGACAAGCGCTGCAAAAGACACAAGATGCGAGTGCATCACTCAAAAATATCTGTCTAGCACATGTTTAGATGGAAAAACAATGGCAAGACAACACATTCTGTGTGAATGTCCTCTTATGGTTCTTTTTAATTTGTTTGGCCTTTATGAAAGTTGGCTATATAAATCATCATCCACTTCCACTGTGAATGAGTAGATTGGAAATGATCCTTTTGTCTTTAAAAAAGAAATGAATAGCCTTGGAATAATTTGAGTTGGAATTATATTGAATTATACGGAATTATATGAATTGTTAGGTGTAACTTTAAAGAATAACACAGGAAGATGTGGAAAAAGAACTCAATTCAGTATTCGCCCGCTGTCTGATAGGCTGTTTTCTGTGTGCACGCACCCCAAATGTTTACTTTATTCGAATCTTTGTTTTATTGTAATTATTTGAGCTACTTACTGTTTTTGAGTTACCTTCTTGAAACTAGATTATTTGTTGTTATTTTATTACTGTTTACTTGTCTTTAATAATGTTTGAACCAGTAGTTTTTGCTGGGGTATCAAAATGGGAATCGAGAACTGTGAAATTGTCTACGTTTTGGTCATAACAACCATATTTATTAGAAAACAAAGGTACAAAAACAATGAAAACAGCAACTTATCGTTGAGCCGATGTTTTGGATTAGAAAAAAAAAAAAGTAGTGCTTTTGTTTTTTTACTGATCTGACTTAAAGCCCAAATTTATTTAGCTATTAGCAAAATAGCATCACGGCGGTACGGTGATAACACTTAACGGCACAGATTTTACTACATATTTAAACTGAGCAGTGTGTTTTTCATTCTCCATATGTTTGACTGACTGTATATTATTATGATAATGAACAGGCTGCATTGTCAAGGTAGCAAAGCTTAACTGTGCGCGCATATGGCGCCGGCGCAATCACTTGAATTTTGTCCTTCTATAGCCCTATTCGCACGGGATTAGTATTACCTGGTGACCTCCAGTCATTTGTAATAATTGCGGAGGTTGTCTGTGATCTTAATCCCGTGGGAATCGTCCATGTCTGTAATTTGTAAAGTAAAAATTCCCCCGCAAAAGACCTACCATATTTCGCCAAACACCGAGGTCCTGTGCTAATATTAGTCCCATGCGAATTGGCATCTCTGTGATTTGGCCAGCATTTGGCGGATCGTATATCATTTTTCAAGGCTTTTGTTTCCTGTGCGCCTTTTTATCCATCTTTCGCGAAGAATGGAGCTGCGTTTGATAGTATTTTGGGTGCTGTCATATCGCTACACCATACAATTTGCAGAAAGAGAAAGCTGAAAAGGTTTCGAGGTTAATGTGTTACAAATAAATCAAGCATAAAGCTTGAGATATTATTTTAACCCGGTGAAATGTAAATGACAGCGCACGAAACTATTAGTTTCTTTTCTTAAAAATCCATCTGGACCATAGAACGGGACTCTCAAAGCCTTGACATCGTATCCCAGAGATAAGTCAGTAAATTCGAGTAAAATCACATGCTTTGCTTATCCCGTGCGAATGCACCACACGAAATTCAGATGTGGTAATTTCAAAATCACACAAGGTCCCCAGATAATACTAATCCCATGCGAATAGGGTTTAACAGTGGAAGAAACTACTCCTTTTAGTCCTAAAGATAATCGGAATTGTAAAAGGTTGGCCTTTATTTGTGTACATTCACAATAAAAACAAATCTTTGTGCTTTTGTAAAATAAGCCTAAAGAAAAATAGGATGCCGCTTTCTGCCGTCTGTTTCCTTTCACGCAGCACAAAAATGAAGCGAAACTCTGCATACTAGGCTACTTATTGCACAGTTTTTCTTTCATTTTCTTAATTTATTATTTAAGTAAAAATATGTTTCTCGTATAGGCCTATTTTTTCCTTTTATATATATTTAGCCTAGCTTTATTATGTTTTTCTCCGCTCGTAGAAGCACTGCAGGCGCGTGATGTGATATGAAGACCATGTGAATCCTCATGTTCTGTTGTTTGCTGCTTTATGCGCATGTAAAATTAATCCCCGAGAAACAAAACGTTAGTATTTTTAACGGGCCACAGACACTTATCCTTTCTAATTTAATTCAATTCTAATTTAAAATAATCTTGTTGGTTAACGGTTAACAATTGGTTAACGAGCGTCTGTTGTCAGTTAGGAAAAATAACCGAAATGAACTTCCCTATTTCCAAGTTAATCAGTTTTTGTCATAACGAGCCGTGATGGTGCTACGTGACGAGTGACGGTGGATTTTCTCAGGTACTTGTGCATTCTGTACAATATTACAATTGTTTAATTGGAGATTGAGTATAATTTTTGCATGACATAAATAGCCATGATGAAAGGAATAATGGATAATTTATATGGTTAAAGATCAATTATTTTTTATCAACCCATTTAATCCCATCGTTCATAATAGTGACCATAAAGAAGGTTTTCATTTATAAAGCTCTAAAAATGTTACTGTTTTAGTGCATTTTCTGCAAATATGGAAACAATTAAGGGTCTCAATTAAATATGTGCAGTGTCACGTGGTTAGTGCAAACTGTCACATGACCAGAGCAGTTTACTTCCTGTTTGAACCATGATATGATGAGCATCAAAGCTCCAAAACAAAAGGTTAATAAAGTATTTTAACAAAGATATTACAAAGATTTTTGGTACACGTTATCTTTAAGGTGTCTATTATTAATGTATGTGTTTACAATTATTCAGTTTTGTTGAGTGTGGTCATAGAACGAGTAAACATTTTGATGGCAACAATAGTGACCGCTGGGATAATAACTATTTTTATTTTTTATCTATTCAGTGTTGTATAAGGGTTTTTATGTATAATAGTAACCATAGAATGTGATAAAACAGTTTAAACAGTGTGTTAATATCTGGGCTGAGCTATATACACATCCCACCGGTCACAATTGTGACCAACCATATAAAACACACACTTTTCCATAGAAATTTGAAAAATAATTATTGATTATTTCAAGGGGTAACTAATGACACATCATTTCGATATTTTTATGTCTGAGAAAAATTTGGGATTAAATGGGTTAATTTCACCCATCAAATGCTTAATAGCATTGCCATTCACATGAAAACTTCCAATGCATGTGAGATTCTGTCTGTATCTGAGCACTTTTCAGGGTTGTGAGTGTCTGGTGACGGACTCACGCTGGCCGAGCTGTGCTTCTGGGACTCTCTCCCTGATGATTCGACAGGCGTCGTACACCACGGTGGAGGGCTCGAACTGCATGGTCTTCACCACATTCCCCACCCCGATCTTCAGCGACAGCGCCACCATGACTGACACTGCGGGACACTGCTACTCCTGGAAACACACACCACACAAACTCTCAACACTCGTTTCAGGATGACGTGTTGACATTATCGATGATTTAGACTTGTCTAATGTTCACTTCTTAAAGTCCCCATGAAATCAAAATGAAAGTTTTTTGGGTGTTAGTATCAATATGTTAGTCTTAAGGTTATCTATAAGGCAGTGTGCTCCAAAACAGTGACAAAATTAGCATTTAGAAGATATAAGCATTCAAAGCTTGCAGTTCATCACTTCCGCCAAAACGGCTCAACGATTTTTTTGACGTCACATTGTACTTCAGCTTCTCATCAAACTTTCTGTCCAATCAAATGCTCTCTAGAATCCGAAGCCCCGCCCCCTACACTATAAAATAGACGCTGAAGCCGCGGCTGAAATCGGTCACTTGTCCACAGAATTAGTATTTTCTGTACAGTGAATGGCACGTAGTGCACTATATAGGGGACAGGGAACGATTCAAACAGTGTAAATATGCTTTACAATGAGGAAAAACAGAAGTCTGGTTTGGCGCTGTGTCCCGCTAACCACCGCACCGCACACACACTCTGCTCCGGTCCAGAGACACGATAGCACGGAGCGGATCACATGCGCGAGTCGGCGCAGACCACAAAATGTATCGGAGCTATTTGAATTCTACACAGAATGCTATATTTTATAGCAATATGAATGAGATTGTGGCTTTACGGAGCTCAACGGCTCTGAACGGCTCTAGCCAAAGCTGTGATATAAATGAACGCTATTGGCTATTTTAAAAAGGGGCGGGGCTGCTTGATATGTCCCGCCCTGTCTTCCTGTTTCAGTTTCGAGGTTAATGTGTTACAAATAAATCAAGCATAAAGCTTGAGATATTATTTTAACCCGGTGAAATGTAAATGACAGCGCACGAAACTATTAGTTTCTTTTCTTAAAAATCCATCTGGACCATAGAACGGGACTCTCAAAGCCTTGACATCGTATCCCAGAGATAAGTCAGTAAATTCGAGTAAAATCACATGCTTTGCTTATCCCGTGCGAATGCACCACACGAAATTCAGATGTGGTAATTTCAAAATCACACAAGGCCCCCAGATAATACTAATCCCATGCGAATAGGGTTTAACAGTGGAAGAAACTACTCCTTTTAGTCCTAAAGATAATCGGAATTGTAAAAGGTTGGCCTTTATTTGTGTACATTCACAATAAAAACAAATCTTTGTGCTTTTGTAAAATAAGCCTAAAGAAAAATAGGATGCCGCTTTCTGCCGTCTGTTTCCTTTCACGCAGCACAAAAATGAAGCGAAACTCTGCATACTAGGCTACTTATTGCACAGTTTTTCTTTCATTTTCTTAATTTATTATTTAAGTAAAAATATGTTTCTCGTATAGGCCTATTTTTTCCTTTTATATATATTTAGCCTAGCTTTATTATGTTTTTCTCCGCTCGTAGAAGCACTGCAGGCGCGTGATGTGATATGAAGACCATGTGAATCCTCATGTTCTGTTGTTTGCTGCTTTATGCGCATGTAAAATTAATCCCCGAGAAACAAAACGTTAGTATTTTTAACGGGCCACAGACACTTATCCTTTCTAATTTAATTCAATTCTAATTTAAAATAATCTTGTCGGTTAACGGGGATTTTCTCGTGCATTCTGTACAATATTACAATTGTTTAATTGGAGATTGAGTATAATTTTTGCATGACATAAATAGCCAAATAGCCAGGAATAATGGATAATTTATATGGTTAAAGATCAATTATTTTTTATCAACCCATTTAATCCCATCGTTCATAATAGTGACCATAAAGAAGGTTTTCATTTATAAAGCTCTAAAAATGTTACTGTTTTAGTGCATTTTCTGCAAATATGGAAACAATTAAGGGTCTCAATTAAATATGTGCAGTGTCACGTGGTTAGTGCAAACTGTCACATGACCAGAGCAGTTTACTTCCTGTTTGAACCATGATATGATGAGCATCAAAGCTCCAAAACAAAAGGTTAATAAAGTATTTTAACAAAGATATTACAAAGATTTTTGGTACACGTTATCTTTAAGGTGTCTATTATTAATGTATGTGTTTACAATTATTCAGTTTTGTTGAGTGTGGTCATAGAACGAGTAAACATTTTGATGGCAACAATAGTGACCGCTGGGATAATAACTATTTTTATTTTTTATCTATTCAGTGTTGTATAAGGGTTTTTATGTATAATAGTAACCATAGAATGTGATAAAACAGTTTAAACAGTGTGTTAATATCTGGGCTGAGCTATATACACATCCCACCGGTCACAATTGTGACCAACCATATAAAACACACACTTTTCCATAGAAATTTGAAAAATAATTATTGATTATTTCAAGGGGTAACTAATGACACATCATTTCGATATTTTTATGTCTGAGAAAAATTTGGGATTAAATGGGTTAATTTCACCCATCAAATGCTTAATAGCATTGCCATTCACATGAAAACTTCCAATGCATGTGAGATTCTGTCTGTATCTGAGCACTTTTCAGGGTTGTGAGTGTCTGGTGACGGACTCACGCTGGCCGAGCTGTGCTTCTGGGACTCTCTCCCTGATGATTCGACAGGCGTCGTACACCACGGTGGAGGGCTCGAACTGCATGGTCTTCACCACATTCCCCACCCCGATCTTCAGCGACAGCGCCACCATGACTGACACTGCGGGACACTGCTACTCCTGGAAACACACACCACACAAACTCTCAACACTCGTTTCAGGATGACGTGTTGACATTATCGATGATTTAGACTTGTCTAATGTTCACTTCTTAAAGTCCCCATGAAATCAAAATGAAAGTTTTTTGGGTGTTAGTATCAATATGTTAGTCTTAAGGTTATCTATAAGGCAGTGTGCTCCAAAACAGTGACAAAATTAGCATTTAGAAGATATAAGCATTCAAAGCTTGCAGTTCATCACTTCCGCCAAAACGGCTCAACGATTTTTTTGACGTCACATTGTACTTCAGCTTCTCATCAAACTTTCTGTCCAATCAAATGCTCTCTAGAATCCGAAGCCCCGCCCCCTACACTATAAAATAGACGCTGAAGCCGCGGCTGAAATCGGTCACTTGTCCACAGAATTAGTATTTTCTGTACATAGCTTTATTATGTTTTTCTCCGCTCGTAGAAGCGCTGCAGGCGCATGATGTGATATGAAGACCATGTGAATCCTCATGTTCTGTTGTTTGCTGCTTTATGCGCATGTAAAATTAATCCCCGAGAAACAAAACGTTAGTATTTTTAACGGGCCACAGACACTTATCCTTTCTAATTTAATTCAATTCTAATTTAAAATAATCTTGTTGGTTAACGGTTAACAATTGGTTAACGAGCGTCTGTTGTCAGTTAGGAAAAATAACCGAAATGAACTTCCCTATTTCCAAGTTAATCAGTTTTTGTCATAACGAGCCGTGATGGTGCTACGTGACGAGTGACGGTGGATTTTCTCAGGTACTTGTGCATTCTGTACAATATTACAATTGTTTAATTGGAGATTGAGTATAATTTTTGCATGACATAAATAGCCATGATGAAAGGAATAATGGATAATTTATATGGTTAAAGATCAATTATTTTTTATCAACCCATTTAATCCCATCGTTCATAATAGTGACCATAAAGAAGGTTTTCATTTATAAAGCTCTAAAAATGTTACTGTTTTAGTGCATTTTCTGCAAATATGGAAACAATTAAGGGTCTCAATTAAATATGTGCAGTGTCACGTGGTTAGTGCAAACTGTCACATGACCAGAGCAGTTTACTTCCTGTTTGAACCATGATATGATGAGCATCAAAGCTCCAAAACAAAAGGTTAATAAAGTATTTTAACAAAGATATTACAAAGATTTTTGGTACACGTTATCTTTAAGGTGTCTATTATTAATGTATGTGTTTACAATTATTCAGTTTTGTTGAGTGTGGTCATAGAACGAGTAAACATTTTGATGGCAACAATAGTGACCGCTGGGATAATAACTATTTTTATTTTTTATCTATTCAGTGTTGTATAAGGGTTTTTATGTATAATAGTAACCATAGAATGTGATAAAACAGTTTAAACAGTGTGTTAATATCTGGGCTGAGCTATATACACATCCCACCGGTCACAATTGTGACCAACCATATAAAACACACACTTTTCCATAGAAATTTGAAAAATAATTATTGATTATTTCAAGGGGTAACTAATGACACATCATTTCGATATTTTTATGTCTGAGAAAAATTTGGGATTAAATGGGTTAATTTCACCCATCAAATGCTTAATAGCATTGCCATTCACATGAAAACTTCCAATGCATGTGAGATTCTGTCTGTATCTGAGCACTTTTCAGGGTTGTGAGTGTCTGGTGACGGACTCACGCTGGCCGAGCTGTGCTTCTGGGACTCTCTCCCTGATGATTCGACAGGCGTCGTACACCACGGTGGAGGGCTCGAACTGCATGGTCTTCACCACATTGCCCACCCCGATCTTCAGCGACAGCGCCACCATGACTGACACTGCGGGACACTGCTACTCCTGGAAACACACACCACACAAACTCTCAACACTCGTTTCAGGATGACGTGTTGACATTATGATTGATTTAGACTTGTCTAATGTTCACTTCTTAAAGTCCCCATGAAATCAAAATGAAAGTTTTTTGGGTGTTAGTATCAATATGTTAGTCTTAAGGTTATCTATAAGGCAGTGTGCTCCAAAACAGTGACAAAATTAGCATTTAGAAGATATAAGCATTCAAAGCTTGCAGTTCATCACTTCCGCCAAAACGGCTCAACGATTTTTTTGACGTCACATTGTACTTCAGCTTCTCATCAAACTTTCTGTCCAATCAAATGCTCTCTAGAATCCGAAGCCCCGCCCCCTACACTATAAAATAGACGCTGAAGCCGCGGCTGAAATCGGTCACTTGTCCACAGAATTAGTATTTTCTGTACAGTGAATGGCACGTAGTGCACTATATAGGGGACAGGGAACGATTCAAACAGTGTAAATATGCTTTACAATGAGGAAAAACAGAAGTCTGGTTTGGCGCTGTGTCCCGCTAACCACCGCACCGCACACACACTCTGCTCCGGTCCAGAGACACGATAGCACGGAGCGGATCACATGCGCGAGTCGGCGCAGACCACAAAATGTATCGGAGCTATTTGAATTCTACACAGAATGCTATATTTTATAGCAATATGAATGAGATTGTGGCTTTACGGAGCTCAACGGCTCTGAACGGCTCTAGCCAAAGCTGTGATATAAATGAACGCTATTGGCTATTTTAAAAAGGGGCGGGGCTGCTTGATATGTCCCGCCCTGTCTTCCTGTTTCAGTTAAAATGACGTCAACACAGAGTAACACGGCGTGTTTCTAAGCATTTCAGGGGACCTTTAAAGTATCACAGACATTTGGTTCATATACAGTACAGCGGCAGAGCAACTTTAGCTATTGAGCAACTGGATTTTGTCAAAGTAACACTAAACAACTATAAAAAAACAGTTCATCCTGCTTTGTATAGTATCTAAATACTTACTTTCTTTACAAGTTTAATACATTGCTATAAAAATATAGTGTGTTTTCTCACATTTTTCTGTTGTTGATGCAATTATTTTGATCTCGTTCTGTATCGCGTATCTTGCCAGTGTCTGCGCTTGCTTGGCCATTTGTTGTGGAAAAAATAAGGAAAGTGTGTTCAAGCTTTATCAGCAGAAGTTAAAAGCAGCTTGTAAGTGTATTAACTTGTCTCATTAGTGTTTAGTGCAGTTGTCGTTGCTAGGAAACGCTTGTTTTGTTTACTGTGTGGAGACGTGCTGATATCGCGTTTGGTCTCGTTCTGTATCGCGGATCTTGTCAGTGTCTGCGCTTGCTTGGCCATTTGTTGTGGAGAAAATAAGGAAAGTGTGTCCAGCTGAATTAATTTAGTATTTTGTTAGAGGGGTATAAAAAAAACTTAGTTTACTGCGCCAGCTGTCGCATGAAGGCCTTCTCGTGTGAAGACCGAAGAGTGTAAAGACCATCGACTCTACCGTGCGACTCCACCGGGCAGGACACCGGCAAACGATAAGGCTTAGGCCTACCCCCTCTCTTCCACTTAGACTGCACCTTTTCCATTAAGGACAATATTTGCCCCCTAAATTGACTTTCCAATGCATTTTTTATCTTTATAAATAGAATATTAGTTTCAGCGTTTCATCGCTGACTGTGCCGCAATCGCGATACCTGCTCATTACAACTTTCAGTGAGCTATTTTTAGAGTGCGCACGCGACGTTCCTGGATGCCGACGCGTGCGTCTGTGCCCTGCTCGGTCCTGCTCCTCCGTGGCGATGACGGCATGCGGTTCAAAAATCATAACAAATGAATTTGAAAGTGGGGGGGACACAAACGTGATTTTGAAAAGTGGGGGGGCTATGTCCCGCTCCTGCTCGGTCCTGCTCCTCCGTGACAATGATGGCGTGCGGTTAAAAAAAATCATAACAAATGAATTTGAAAGTGGGGGGGACACAAACGTGATTTTGAAAAGTGGGGGGGACATGTCCCCCCTGTCCCCAGTGGAAATTATGCCCCTGCTTGTTTCACTTCTGTTTCAGTTTTTATAACCATTTCTTACTATGTGTAAGTAAATTGTTGTTTTTTAGCATGCATGTTTGGCAGTGTTATTTTTTAGGATTACTGATGAACTACTGTCGTTTGATTTGTATTACTTGTATTTGTTATTTATTTAAATTTTAGTTAAATTATGTCTAAATTTATTATGTCTGTATAGGTTTCTTTAATATTTTGAATTGTTTTTAGCTTTATTTTTGGTTTTACATTTAAATGTTAAGTTTTTAAATTGTTGTATGCATTTGTCATTTTTATTTAATCTCTTTATTTTTAAAATGTGTATAGGTAGTATTTATAAAGTTTCAGCTTTTAGTTTTGGATCTGTTTTTAGTTGTTTTAATACTACAATTGATTGCTTCTGTTGTCCTCATTTGTAAGTCGCTTTGGATAAAAGCATCTGCTAAATGACTAAAATAAATAAATAAATAAATTATGCATGAGAAAAAGACACAGAGAGGCTGAACTTGCCTGTTAGAGGGGGATTTCACTCTGAGATTTTATCAGAGAAACAAGGAACAAAGTAAGTCCTTTTTCACTTTTACGTAAATATCTATTTTAATCAGCAGTCAAGTACCATAACTCGTACAAGTAAATACCACTAATAATTCTGCTCTGTTTGCAAGAAAACAAGTCTGTATCCAAATCAGAATCCAAATCCACATCAGAGAGAGAAAACAAGCGTATGAGTCCTCTACATGAAGCCAATGCCATGTAAAAGCCAAATATTGTTTTAAAGACGTAAGAAAAATATTTAAAAAGCCAAACTGTTAACTCTGTTTACCCAGCTATGGGAAAACACCTCAGTGAAGCGGAGGAATGCTGGCAAAGACGGAACAACAGCAATATGGGATATGAGCTACTGTATAATATATCACATTCTTTGGAAAATGTGAACTATGTTGAGACGAGGATGAGCCATCATTGGGAGAAGAAAATATATGGTGCCAGAAGACACAGAAACTACTGTTATGGCAAAGAAGAAATGAGACAAACATAGTAGTAGTAGAATCTATAAAAACAGGAACCGATCACTGGTCAGAAACTAAAATGTAAAATAAAATTATACCTTTGCAGCATTTTATTATATTCATCAATATTTCTTGTCATAACTGATTTTTTATGACCATGATTTAGTATTATTAGCAAGTATTCCCCCAAGGCTGCATGTTAAATGTCTTCAGCAAAAATCAAGAAATAAAAATGGCCTTATGTGAAATTTAAATGCTTTTAATACAGCTCAGTTTTTATTAGAATTTTGAGTGGATTTTTAAATACATTTGATTAATTGATTGATTATTAAATAAACTTTATTTTTGGATAAATGAAACATTTAATTTTGGTTTCTAAAAAAAAATTTGGTGCATAACCTCTAAATTATATTTGTAGATTATTTGTAGATTTTCACTGCAAATTAGGGCTGGACCAGAATATTCGATTATTCGTTTGGTGGGTTGGCATTCGATTTTCAATTTTGAGATTCAAATTTTGTTTTCTTTTTTCTCTCGAACACCTGGCATCCCCCGTGAAACGGTTCTCATTCGCGCTCGAATATGAATCGCCCATGAGAGAACGTCATGATTCAGTTCATCTGGAAGAGAAGACAAAAATGCAGAAGACCTCAGCTGGACAAGACAAAGGCAGTGTGCCAAATATGCGATTTGAAACTGGCCTACCACAACAGCACATCAAGTTCTGTAAGTAGTACGCCTATAGTAGATTGTTGGTGTAAAAAAACTGACTGTTTTTATCCACCATGTTAATCAGTAATTTTACACATGATAAAAACGTGCAATTAATTTGCTTGGAAAATACTTGTGAATACGGCAGTCATAAAAAAAACGTACAGTAGCCCAGCCTAATAATAATTAGTCTATGCTACCGTGTTCTTTATTTATTATAGTTTGTTGAACTTCGTTCATTTATTTTTCGTTCTTCTTTTATTTAAATAGCCTACCCTTTACAGTGTCAGTAATTACTGTGCTGCTAATTTCTGATTTGGGAGTGATTTGTTTGTTAGAAAAATGCTAGGCTACCTTATTAAAAGAATTGCTCTTAACAGACCTGTGTGTTTTGTATCACTAGTGCAGTGTCCGTTCTCGAAGCATATAAGCCCTGCCCGCGTGAGGCGCGCCACTTCGGTTCTGTAGTTTATTAAAAGTTCATTCATTCTGAATGTGTGGCATGTCCATATTGCACCAAAATGCCACACTGCACTCCCTTGGGTCCGCAGCAACACACCCGCCACGCGTGAAGACGATTGGATGAACGGTTCTCAACATAATAAAAATGCAAACAGACAGACACACACACAGAGATTCCTGCCTTCATTAGAGAGAAGAATATGTTCAGCCCCCTCCCTCCGAAGCTTCGAATATTCGGTGCTGATTACTACCGAAGCTTCGAAGCTCAAAAAATGGTATTCGGACCAGCACCTACTGCAAATATGACAAAAATGACACAAATTTAGTAATTTATGAATTAAAGCAGCACTAAATGTTGTCATTTTGAGCCATAATAATGAGAAGTCCTATAAAGTCCTGGTTTGATTGTGAAGGTTACAGTACACCACATAACATACAGACTGTTTTTATCCATCCATTCACTTTTATGTCCTGTATTGCTAGATATGAGCATATCAGATGGTCATTTCCTGTAAGGTTCACCTAAGAACACTGTCACAAATCTAGTCTGAATCCCAGTGTGATGAGCAGCGCTGAGCTCAGCTGTGTTTATAAGCTGTTCAGAGACTGGACACACATTCCTGAGAAGGGTGTGTGTGTGTGTGTGTACCTGGTATTTATCACGTTATGGGGACCAAATGTCCCCACAAGGATAGTAATACTAGTACATTTTGACCTTGTGGGGACATTTTTGAGGTCCCCATGAGGAAACAAGCTTATAAATCATACAGAATTAGTTTTTTTGAGAAAGTAAAAATGCAGAAAGTTTCCTGTGAGGGGTAGGTTCAGGGGTAGGCTTGGTGTAGGGCAATAGCACATACAGTTTGTACAGTATAAAAACCATTACGCCTATGGAATGTCCCCATAAAACATGGAAACACAACATGTGTGTGTGTGTGTGTGTGTGTGTGTGTGTGCGGGCTCTCATTGGGAGATCAGTACACAGTCTTCTCTCTGGGGAAGCATTCCAGCAGCCCGATCCGAGTCGTGTGTCTGTGTTTTGGGGGAGAAGTTGAGGAGGGACATTTCTCCACATACTTCCAGCATTCCCTTCATAGTCCAGTGTAACACTCCCACCAAAACAAAGTCTTGTGAAGGAAAAAAACAATGCAATTCTGATATAACAACATACTCCCAGCATAAGAACACTAGGGGCGTGCAAAACACGGCTACTTGACTAGACGGTGTTAAAGTTGATGTGTGTAATTCCCATGCCACTAGAGTCTCCAAAGGAACTGTAAAACTCAACACTCAACACTGAGCAAGTTGGGATAGTCAAATCAACAGAGAAATGACTTGATAATGTGTCAAAGTCACAGTTGTAACACTTTTGGTAACACTTATGATTTAGTTGTATAAAACAGTTTGTTCAAATGTTATTGCCATGCTCTAAGTATTTAAGACTAAATGGAGTAAAACAGCACTGGGATGTGTGTTTCCTGCTTTTCTTCAAGCCATCTAGCGCTTCACACCTCAGTCCAGTAGGATGCAGAAATGCACCTTCTATGCTGGTTTCTGAAGTAGCATTTTGAACAACATGTTTACATGGACACCTTTTGTTTCAATCAGAATGAAATCATTCCGACGGATGAATCTGAACATAGCGCTAAATAAAGTGATCTGGTTGATGTGCGCATTTATGTCGCAAGCTTCAAATCGGATTCATTTAAAAATCCAATTAAGTGTTTATATATCCTATAGTATGGATTAGAAAAGCTTTATCCCCCCCCCTCTCAACCCAATTTAAATTTCAATCGGTTTGGGCATTTTTATTCCGATTGAGGTGTTTACATGAAGCATTTTCAGTCAAAGTGGACTTTTAAACCGATTGTAATCAGAATACAATGCTCCATGTAAACGCTGAGTAAATGATGAACATTCACTTTTGGTCTGGCGTCTTTAGCAGCGTCTTGCACATGACATGCTGTTCTAAAAACGTGTCGCTCAAGTTAAAGTCACGAAAATGTTAAAAGATGTTTGCCTATTTGTATTCTATTCCACTGCCCTGGTTTGTCCCTATTTTAGTGTGTAGGCCAGTGACAGGCTCATGATCAATCACTCCTTGTAATATAAATTGCATGCCTTTATCTCCCACAGTAATGTCTTGATTCATCTGCATATCATGCAATTAAACATCTAATTATAAAAAAAACGATACTATTTAGTAAATACTCAAAAACAAGCTTTCCTAATAATATCGGCATCCTCAAAAGAGTTTTGACAGTATGGTTGTGACTTTACCGCTCAATTTCAGGAACAGCATGCGTGTGTCTGGACTGAAGGAAACCAAACCGCTGAACAAAGAAATCTTTTAATGAACAATGTTCTGTGTGTGTGAGCCTGAGCATTTTTTTGTACTTATTCTATTTATCATTTAATCAGCTGTGTTTATAAGCTGTTCAGAGACTGGACACACATTCCTGAGAAGGGTGTGTGTGTGTGTGTGTACCTGGTATTTATCACGTTATGGGGACCAAATGTCCCCACAAGGATAGTAATACTAGTACATTTTGACCTTGTGGGGACATTTTTGAGGTCCCCATGAGGAAACAAGCTTATAAATCATACAGAATTAGTTTTTTTGAGAAAGTAAAAATGCAGAACGTTTCCTGTGAGGGGTAGGTTTAGGGGTAGGGTTGGTGTAGGACAATAAGGGCAATAGCACATACAGTTTGTACAGTATAAAAACCATTACGCCTATGGAATGTCCCCATAAAACATGGAAACACAACATGTGTGTGTGTGTGTGTGTGTGTGTGTGTGTGCGGGCTCTCATTGGGAGATCAGTACACAGTCTTCTCTCTGGGGAAGCATTCCAGCAGCCCGATCCGAGTCGTGTGTCTGTGTTTTGGGGGAGAAGTTGAGGAGGGACATTTCTCCACATACTTCCAGCATTCCCTTCATAGTCCAGTGTAACACTCCCACCAAAACAAAGTCTTGTGAAGGAAAAAAAACAATGCAATTCTGATATAACAACATACTCCCAGCATAAGAACACTAGGGGCGTGCAAAACACGGCTACTTGACTAGACGGTGTTAAAGTTGATGTGTGTAATTCCCATGCCACTAGAGTCTCCAAAGGAACTGTAAAACTCAACACTCAACACTGAGCAAGTTGGGATAGTCAAATCAACAGAGAAATGACTTGATAATGTGTCAAAGTCACAGTTGTAACACTTTTGGTAACACTTATGATTTAGTTGTATAAAACAGTTTGTTCAAATGTTATTGCCATGCTCTAAGTATTTAAGACTAAATGGAGTAAAACAGCACTGGGATGTGTGTTTCCTGCTTTTCTTCAAGCCATCTAGCGCTTCACACCTCAGTCCAGTAGGATGCAGAAATGCACCTTCTATGCTGGTTTCTGAAGTAGCATTTTGAACAACATGTTTACATGGACACCTTTTGTTTCAATCAGAATGAAATCATTCCGACGGATGAATCTGAACATAGCGCTAAATAAAGTGATCTGGTTGATGTGCGCATTTATGTCGCAAGCTTCAAATCGGATTCATTTAAAAATCCAATTAAGTGTTTATATATCCTATAGTATGGATTAGAAAAGCTTTATCCCCCCCCCTCTCAACCCAATTTAAATTTCAATCGGTTTGGGCATTTTTATTCCGATTGAGGTGTTTACATGAAGCATTTTCAGTCAAAGTGGACTTTTAAACCGATTGTAATCAGAATACAATGCTCCATGTAAACGCTGAGTAAATGATGAACATTCACTTTTGGTCTGGCGTCTTTAGCAGCGTCTTGCACATGACATGCTGTTCTAAAAACGTGTCGCTCAAGTTAAAGTCACGAAAATGTTAAAAGATGTTTGCCTATTTGTATTCTATTCCACTGCCCTGGTTTGTCCCTATTTTAGTGTGTAGGCCAGTGACAGGCTCATGATCAATCACTCCTTGTAATATAAATTGCATGCCTTTATCTCCCACAGTAATGTCTTGATTCATCTGCATATCATGCAATTAAACATCTAATTATAAAAAAAACGATACTATTTAGTAAATACTCAAAAACAAGCTTTCCTAATAATATCGGCATCCTCAAAAGAGTTTTGACAGTATGGTTGTGACTTTACCGCTCAATTTCAGGAACAGCATGCGTGTGTCTGGACTGAAGGAAACCAAACCGCTGAACAAAGAAATCTTTTAATGAACAATGTTCTGTGTGTGTGAGCCTGAGCATTTTTTTGTACTTATTCTATTTATCATTTAATGCCATTAAGAAAGAGCATATGTGGGTAAAGGCAAAACTGCTCTAATTAACAGAGGGGTTCATTTATAGTGTATTTAAGTCAGCCATTACTAGAGGGAGAAAAAAGCAAGTGGACAAAAACCCTGGCCCAAAATCAATGTGGGGTTGTGGTATAGTCTATTTTATGGTTGTGTGTGGCCTCAGAGAGAATCCTGTACTTAAAGGGATAGTTCACCCAAAAATGTGATGTTTATCTGCTTACTCTCAGGGCATCCAAGATGTCGGTGACTTTGTTTCTTCAGTAGAACACATTTGATGATTTTTAACTCCAGCCGTTGCAGTCTATCAGTCGTATAATGCATGGCAATGGTAACAAAATTTATGAGAGTAAAAAAAACATGCACAGACAAATCCAAATTAAACCCTGCGGCTCGTGACGACACATTGATGTCCTAAGACACGAAACGATCGGTTTGTGCGAGAAACCGAACAGTATTTATATCACTTTTTATCTCTAATACACCACTATGTCCAACTGTCTTTGGGCGCGTGCAGGGCGCATGAGGCGTGTATGTGCTAGTGGTGGGCGGTATGACCAAAAATTAATATCACGGTATTTTTCAAAATTATACCGGTTTCACGGTATATGACGGTATTTATTTAAATTTTTTTCCATGCATGACCGGGTGTAAACCACATTTTCTACTGATTGAGAGAGAAAATAGGCTACTGCAGTATATTGACTTAGAATGCCCTATTTTACTGTCATGATGAGTGAATATTGTAGAAAACTTCCACTGTAAATAGTGACGAAACACGACCCCTTTGTACATGCTAACCAGGAGTCACTCTCATTTATAATCGTGACATCGTCTGATAAATTCAACATGCATGTACAGTAGATGCATGTTGAGCGGCTATGTGGTGGTTTTGGCTATATTACACACAGAACATTGTTCATTAAAAGATTTCTTTGTTCAGCGGTTTGGTTTCCTTCAGTCCAGACACACGCATGCTGTTCCTGAAATTGAGCGGTAAAGTCACAACCATACTGTCAAAACTCTTTTGAGGATGCCGATATTATTAGGAAAGCTTGTTTTTGAGTATTTACTAAATAGTATCGTTTTTTTTATAATTAGATGTTTAATTGCATGATATGCAGATGAATCAAGACATTACTGTGGGAGATAAAGGCATGCAATTTATATTACAAGGAGTGATTGATCATGAGCCTGTCACTGGCCTACA
>NW_015506894.1:146945-147743 GCF_001515645.1 Sinocyclocheilus grahami
ATTTTTTTGTCTCATGCAGCGCACTGCCTGCGTCTGAGTAAAAAAAATAAAAAAAAACATTTGCATGATATTAATAGATGAACTATGCTCATATTTATAATTCTAAACAATCAGTAAGCGACAGGTGCTTGGAAACGCTGTTTTGTATTCATTTATTGACGAGTCGACTGCGGTACGGCCAGCTGAATGCACTGCTTCTCTGCCGCTCACTGCACAGAACAGACGCCGAGAGACGTGACACTGCGCCGGGAGAGTCAGACCTCGCGCTCGCACAACTGAATCATAGCTAAGGTTCATCCAAAAAAGTCGCTAGGTTTGTCAGTATATATATTCTATGGAAAAAAGCCACTAAAAGCGTCTGAAAGTTGCTAAATCTAGCACTGAAGTCGCGCTCGTGTGTGTGTGAGACGTGGGAGCTGATGGCAGGGGGGCGGTGGATATTGTGGATGAGTTCTTCTGTGTCATCACGTTCTATTAGTTCTACAGCTTCAGTTTCTGAACTTTCACGCTTAGTAACACATACAGCTGTTCCCTCACCACAGTGCACCAGTGAAAAGAGACCCTCCCCCCCCCCAAACACATTCCGAACATGATTTAAACGACACTGGTATTGCAGTATTTTAAAAATTCATATCATAAGAAAAATAAAAACCGGTATTCGGTATGAACCGGTATACCGCCCAGCACTAGTACTCGCTCTGGCGTAGTTTACGTTAACGGGTGTGTTGATATCCAGCCGAAGAGCAATCAAGCATAACTTCAGGCGAGCAGGCTCAGAAGCTGGGAATACGTGGAAAG
>NW_015506894.1:148258-151413 GCF_001515645.1 Sinocyclocheilus grahami
GCGCTGCTTCTCTGCCGCTCACTGCACAGAACAGACGCCGAGAGACGTGACACTGCGCCGGGAGAGTCAGACCTCGCGCTCGCACAACTGAATCATAGCTAAGGTTCATCCAAAAAAGTTGCTAGGTTTGTCAGTATATATATTCTATGGAAAAAAGCCACTAAAAGCGTCTGAAAGTTGCTAAATCTAGCACTGAAGTCGCTCGTGTGTGTGTGTGAGACGTGGGAGCTGATGGCAGGGGGGCGGTGGATATTGTGGATGAGTTCTTCTGTGTCATCACGTTCTATTAGTTCTACAGCTTCAGTTTCTGAACTTTCACGCTTAGTAACACATACAGCTGTTCCCTCACCACAGTGCACCAGTGAAAAGAGACCCTCCCCCCCCCCAAACACATTCCGAACATGATTTAAACGACACTGGTATTGCAGTATTTTAAAAATTCATATCATAAGAAAAATAAAAACCGGTATTCGGTATGAACCGGTATACCGCCCAGCACTAGTACTCGCTCTGGCGTAGTTTACGTTAACGGGTGTGTTGATATCCAGCCGAAGAGCAATCAAGCATAACTTCAGGCGAGCAGGCTCAGAAGCTGGGAATACGTGGAAAGTCACCACTCCCGAATGAGTTCGCGCGGGAGAACGTAATCTTTTCGTTTTAAGTTGGTTTGAACAATCCGGATAAGCGCAAGTAAGTACCATTTTGATTAGCCGTTGTACCTACAATGACTGTGCACTGTGTAAACAATGAGTGACGTATACGCGCGAGAGATCACTTCCGGTGCTTGCGTAGTAAAAAATGATATAAATACTGTTCGGTTTCTCGCACAAACCGATCGTTTCGTGTCTTAGGACATCAATGTGTCGTCACGAGCCGCAGGGTTTAATTTGGATTTGTCTGTGCATGTTTTTTTTACTCTCATAAATTTTGTTTCCATTGCCATGCATTATAAGATTGATAGACTGCAACGGTTGGACTTAAAAATCATCAAATGTGTTCTACTGAAGAAACAAAGTCACCTACATCTTGGATGCCCTGAGGGTAAGCAGATAAACATCAACTTTTCATTTTTGGGTGAACTATCCCTTTAAGGCAGTGATCTTGACCCAACTGAAGCATGCAAGAGTGACACAGAGTTACATAACTCTTCCTCAGGCGTTATACTTATGTTTCCACATGTGTCAAAGCGCAACGGCCTCTGCAGCAGAACTACATATGCTGCTACAGTCAGAACAGTAACAAGGCATGAGAAAAATGCAATGCAACAGGAAACAGACTAAAAAAAGTATTATACGTGATATATACGTACTTATTGAACGAGAGAATAGATCACATAAGCCAGCTTGAACCCTGCACAAAGTTGAATGCAATGCAAAGTACATCAGCGCAAATTGTGGTTGTGAAGTTTTGTTTATTACTTCATATACATACTCTGTCTACACCGCCTCTTTTAAAAGTGTGCCCATCACATGCCTACAGCTGCCAGGAATGATTATGAAATTTGAAATGATGAAAACCTACTATTAAGTGTCACACAATACATATAACTGTGATTAATGGTTTAATTGTCAGTTTAGTTAGTGTAAACCTATTAAACATATACTTTAAGAAATGGTTTATTCATATTTGACTTATCATAGTAAAATCGGCCTATTTGATTTCTTTTAGAGCTTTGACAATCTATTTCTCTTTTTGGTCTACTTTAATTAATCTTAGTCCATTTTCATTCACTGTATTTTTTTTAAAGGGGTCATATGATGCGATTTCAATGTTTTCCTTTCTCTTTGGAGTGTTACGAGCTCTTGGTGCATAAAGAAGATCTGTAAAGTTGCAAAGACTAAAGTCTCAAATCCAAAGAGATATTCTTTATAAAAGTTAAGAGTCAGCCACACCTACCTAAAACGCCTCGTTCTAACACGCCCCCACATGTCTACCTCACTATGTGGGAAGATTTGCATAACGCCGCCCAAATGTTCACGCAAAGAAAGAAGGCGTAACTTTTATTCTCGCTGTAGTATTGTTGTTGCCGCCGCCGCCATGTCGTGAAGACGCTGTGTGCTTCGTTGTGAAAACGAAACTACTTTGTTTGGTCTTCCAAAAAAAAAAAAATTATTGAGTCTGATTGTAATTGTCTTGCAATGTATTGTCAAGGCACTGGATGTCACAAAAGCACTGTTTTATGCCTGTAGTGATAAAATGACATTGAAATGACACTGATAAAAGCAAGTGATAAAAATCTTTTCTGTTACCAGGCAAAGAAAAGGGAAGTAGCCATTCATACAGCTTATGTTTGATAGACATCTTTCTGCATTAAATAGCACAAAAAAATGCATCAAAAGTGTCCTTTGGATGGTCTAAGTCTGCTTCAGTTAAACTGACAAACTTGACTGAATGCTGTAGGCCAGTGACAGGCTCATGATCAATCACTCCTTGTAATATAAATTGCATGCCTTTATCTCCCACAGTAATGTCTTGATTCATCTGCATATCATGCAATTAAACATCTAATTATAAAAAAAACGATACTATTTAGTAAATACTCAAAAACAAGCTTTCCTAATAATATCGGCATCCTCAAAAGAGTTTTGACAGTATGGTTGTGACTTTACCGCTCAATTTCAGGAACAGCATGCGTGTGTCTGGACTGAAGGAAACCAAACCGCTGAACAAAGAAATCTTTTAATGAACAATGTTCTGTGTGTAATATAGCCAAAACCACCACATAGCCGCTCAACATGCATCTACTGTACATGCATGTTGAATTTATCAGACGATGTCACGATTATAAATGAGAGTGACTCCTGGTTAGCATGTACAAAGGGGTCGTGTTTCGTCACTATTTACAGTGGAAGTTTTCTACAATATTCACTCATCATGACAGTAAAATAGGGCATTCTAAGTCAATATACTGCAGTAGCCTATTTTCTCTCTCAATCAGTAGAAAATGTGGTTTACACCCGGTCATGCATGGAAAAAATAAAAAATAAATACCATCATATACCGTGAAACCTGTATAATTTTGAAAAATACCGTGATATAAATTTTTGGTCATACCGCCCACCACTAGCACATACACGCCTCACGCACCGGATGCCGTGCGCTCGCTCAAAGCAGTTGGATATAGTGGTGTATTAGAGGTAAAAAATTATATAAAT
>NW_015506894.1:151456-159648 GCF_001515645.1 Sinocyclocheilus grahami
GGCCGATACCGATATGGTGGCCGATATATCGTGCATCCCTAGTACTTATTGAATGAGAGAATAGATCACACAAGCCAGCCTGAACCCTGCACAAAGTTGAATGCAATGCAAAGTACATCAGCGCAAATTGTGGTTGTGAAGTTTTGTTTATTACTTCATATACATACTCTGTCTACACCGCCTCTTTTAAAAGTGTGCCCATCACATGCCTACAGCTGCCAGGAATGATTATGAAATTTGAAATGATGAAAACCTACTATTAAGTGTCACACAATACATATAACTGTGATTAATGATTTAATTGTCAGTTTAGTTAGTGTAAACCTATTAAACATATACTTTAAGAAATGGTTTATTCATATTTGACTTATCATAGTAAAATCGGCCTATTTGATTTCTTTTAGAGCTTTGACAATCTATTTCTCTTTTTGGTCTACTTTAATTAATCTTAGTCCATTTTCATTCACTGTATTTTTTTTAAAGGGTCATATGATGCGATTTCAAGTTTTCCTTTCTCTTTGGAGTGTTACAAGCTCTTGGTGCATAAAGAAGATCTGTAAAGTTGCAAAGACTAAAGTCTCAAATCCAAAGAGATATTCTTTATAAAAGTTCAGAGTCAACCACGCCTACCTAAAACGGCTCATTCTAACACGCCCCCACATGTCTACGTCACTATGTGGGAAGATTTGCATAACACCGCCCAAATGTTCACGCAAAGAAAGAAGGCGTAACTTTTATTCTCACTGTAGTATTGTTGCTGCCGCCATGTTGTGAAGAGCTGTGTGTTTCGTTGTGAAAGTGAAACTACTTTGTTTGGTCTTCCAAAAGAGGACAATATCTGCTTCGGCATGCCTGGAGCTGATCCGTGCTGGTCGCTGAGGAAATACTACAACTTTGCGCTGTCGATCACCGGATCGGCGTACACCGTGGAGGAAGCGAAGTCCAGCCCGGAGTCGTCACATGTCCTTCCGGACGCTCCTTTGTTGAAATCGCCGGCCACGCCGTTCTCAAGCCCACCCGCCTCTGCTCACTCTAGCCCTCCCGCCGTTCCTCACGCTAGCCCCCGGCCTCCGCTCACTGTAGGCCGCGGTGTGTGATGCTGTGTTTCGTTGTGAAAGCGAAACTACTTTGTTTGGTCTTCCAAAAGAGGACACAACTAGAAATCAGTGGTTAAGTTGTATTTACAACACTGTACCAGAACATTTCAACCCAAATATTCAGATGTGTGCAGCACATTTTATGGAGGACTGTTTCCTGATCCTGGTAGAGTAGAGTAGACTACAATGCCGGCTGTTTTGAAGTACGTCTTTTATATTTAAAGAATTTTTATATTTTATATATTTAAAGCGAGTTTTTTGGGCAGTGTAGAGTAGCGCTTGTTGTTTGTCATTTCTTCGATCACAAATGCAGACATGCTTTTATGTTTACGCGGCGCGATGCAACGCAAAGCGTAAAAAGACAGTATAAGTCATCATAATCAGTAATTATGTCTCCACTGGATGCAACAAATGCCTCGTTTATAATGGGTTTTAATGTTTTTGTCTCGTCGCTCCGGCCGGACAGGGCAGCACAGTATGGTGAGGGGAGTAACATTTCTGTCACACGCTTGAGGTATTCAGCCAATCACAACGCACTGGATAGCTGGCCAATCACAGCACACCTCGCTTTTCAGACCGATGAGCTTTGTACAAATCGACGCGTTTCAGAAAGGCGGGGCATAGAGGAGAAACAATAATGTACAGTATGTGGAAAATAATGTGTTTTTTGAACCTTAAACCGCATAAACACAATTCATTACACCAAATACACAAAATAATGTTCTTTTTAGCAGCAATTTTTAAAGGAAGTCTCTTCTGCTCTCCAATGCTGCATTTATTTGATCAAAAACACACGAACACAGTAATATTGTGAAATATTTTACAATTTAAAATATCTGTTTTCTATGTGAATATCTGTTAAAATGTAATTTATTGCTGTGATCAAAGCTGTATTTTCGGCATCATTACTCCAGTCTTCAGTGTCACATGATCTTCAGAAATCATTCTAATATGCTGATTTGCTGCTCAAGAAACATTTCTGGTTATTATCAATGTTGAAAACAGTTGTGCTGCTTTATATTTTGTGGAAACCATGATATTTGTTTTCAGGATTTTCTGATGAACACCAGACTCGAAAGAACAGCATTTATTTGAAACAGAAACATTTTGTAACACTGCTGTCATTCTTGATCAGTTTGGCCGCATTTACACTGCATGGTTCAGATGACCCAATTCCGGAAAAAGGAAAAAAGCACATGGATTCCGATATTCTCAGATCGGTTTCAAGCCTCATTCGTATGTGGAAATGAATCTGATCTGATGAAATGATATTAATCGGATACGTGCATTTGTGCCTGCCGTGTAAGCAGGGTTGGATGTCAAATGTTTTTGAAACATCTCGCAGTACAGATACATCTATTACAAATGAAACATCTCTAGTTGACTAGCAGAGTATTCATTTGGTTCGTTTGTGTTAAATAAGAGGCGATCTGGCGCTGAAAATGATAAAAGGATGGACAAATTGGAACCCAGACCCGCTAACTTAGCACAAGTTCTACTGCTAGACCATTAGTACCCGCAGATGTGTACAGTAGGGCTGTCAAAAAAAAAATCGAATTTCGAATATTCGTTGAATTAAAAAAAAAAATCCACATTCGAATGCAAAAACGGTGCATTCGAATTTTAGGTCTGTGTCAGTCATCAGGCAGCCTATCAGCGGCGCACAAGACGCGATGACGAGTTATGTGTCATTGATTGCATTTTAATGCTTTTGTTAGCCCATCCAGTTGAACCCACTAGATGCGGCGCTGCTACATTGTTCATTCAATATATTCCGGAAAACGAGAGCATCAGTGTGGCGAAGATGTTGTTTACGTCAAAACTGAAACCAAGCTGTTCACACAGAACGCATATTTATCACATTTTCTAGAGGGGCATCTATCAGCGTTGCACTCGCATCTCGCACAAAAGAGCGGCATGTTTAGAAAGCCATGTAAAACTAATGTAAGTTCAACTTTTAAAAAAACATGTCTAAAGACGTTATGGCAGTTTTTCCCATCCCACTGTATCTCATGTTTTTAAATGAAGAAAGTAGCCTACTCTTTGTGATTGGTTTTCGGTCCTTTGTTGTTTTTTCAGAGTGATTGCTGCTTTTGTCATCTGCTGCCTCACATGCTCAAGCTCTTTAAAGTCAGATGGATTCTGACTGGCTTTCAAAGTTTTTTTTATCAATCATCAGCTGGAAAAAAAAAATTGCTCTGCAAGTGATTGCAACAACACTGTTACTTTGTGCCGTTTACGTTACAGCTGTGGTGTGGACTTCTCTATTCTCAGAGTTAGAATGAATATTAAAATGTCATAGTTATAATTATCATTAACAGCACTTGTTAAAGTGATAAATGATGTACTGAGAATTGTGGATACTGGTAGCTCTGCAGTGCTTGTGCTCTTGGATTTAAGCGATGCCTTTGATACAGTCGACCATACTGTCCTGTTGTCCCATTTAGAGATATGCGCAGGCATCAAAGGGAAAGCCCTAAATTGGTTTAATTTTTTTTTCTTGAAAATAGAACCTTTTCAGTAAATACTGGGGACTTTGTATCTAATACAGCCCCACTTACGAGTGGAATCCCCCAGGGTTCCATTCTGGCTCCAATGTTATTTTCCATCTATATGCTGCCATTAGGTTCAATTTTTAAGAAATATGACATTTCCTTTCATTGCTGTGGGATGCAATGAAAATTGTTTCATTTGAGACGACACTCAAATTTATCTCCCCTTAAAACAAGATAAACACTGTTTAGACTCTCTATTATCCTGCCTTAATGATTTAAAGGCCTGGATGGCTGTACATTTTCTAAATTTAAGTGAAAATAAGAGATATTATCGTATTTGGGCACCCTGAATAAAAAAATAAATAAATCCAATCTTAATCTTGGCCCTCTCTCTCCATATGTAAAACCCTGTGTAAAAAATCTGGGAGTCTATTTGGATAGTGCTTTGAAGTTCGATACTCAGGTCAGCTCTGTGGTCAAATCTAGTTTCTTCCATCTAAGAGCACTGGCAAAAGTGAAGTCCTTTCTGTCTTTTAAGAACTTTTAGAGGGCTATTCACGCCCTCATTACATCAAGGGTCGACTATTGCAACGCACTTTATATAGGGATAAGTCAAGGCTTACTTTCTAGACTTCAAGTGGTTCAGAATGCAGCGGCTAGGCTCTTGACTGGGGTTAAAAAATATGAACACATCACACATTGGTTACATTGGTTGCCGGTTCGCTACAGAATTGATTTTAAGGTCCTTTTAATGGTGTATAAAGCTCTAAATGGCTTGGCACCTTCTTACCTTACTGATCTTTTGTTGAAATATGACCCAGGGAAGTCCTTGAGATCAGCAAATCAGGGAATATTAGTGGTTCCAAGAACAAAATTTAAACTCGGAGGTGACCGGGCATTTGCAGTAGCTGCGCCAAAACTGTGGAATAGCCTGCCGGCTAGGATTAGGACTGCCAGAACTGTAGGTAATTTTAAATCAAAACTGAAGTTTTATTTGTTTGCAATGGCTTTTAACAAATGACATAGTGTCATGTTATAATTTGCATGTATTCACTTTTATTCTTTATTTTATTTTTTGGAAACTATTGCTTAATGTTTATGTACAGCACATTGGTCAACAGCTGTTGTTTTAAATAGTGCTTTATAAATAAAGTGACATTGACATAATTATCATTAGTTATCATCCTTGAGTGAATGGGCTTTCACACACACTCTAAAAAAATGTTGGGTTGTTTCAACCCAATTAACTTTGGGTCAAATATGGACTAACCCAACTTTTGGCTTAAAAATTTTATGTAAAAATGTAACCCAACGGTTGGGTTAGTCCATATTTGACCCAAAAATGGGTTGAAACAACCCAGCATTTTTTAAGCTCGTAGATCACATATACATTTAAAAACTCAACTAAAAACTGTTTCATGGAGTTTCTACTAACATCTACTAAAAGTGTTTTGAAATGTTATGTCAGCTGAACAACTGGCATAATGTTAAACAAAAAACAGTAAAAAAAAAAAAAAGTACTTCTACTTCCCTCACAGGCTTGTTTTCAGTCCTGTCCAAAATTAAATATGGCACCAACATGACTAACATCTATACTCAAAGAATTGAATCTGGACAGCTTTTAAGATATTTTCACACTTTAGGCTTCTTTATAAAAAGCCAACTCAGATCTATTCAAGTTCACTTTCATTTCTTTTTTTTTTCTTGAAGAAAAAAAGAGGAAGATATATGTATATCCAAATGTTCATTTTGACCATTCAGATATACACATACCAAACCACTCAAAGACACCCGAAGCCAATTGTCAGAACACATCGTATGCACGCATACTAGGAATGTGCACGTGTGCATGAAAAGTACATTTCCTCAGCTTATTACATGAGGAATCTGATCAGATGCATATAGACTCATAAAAATACAGTTTGATTGGCTGGTCAGACGCCATTCCCAGGAGTCAGGGTGGACACATTTTGATCCACTCACTAGCTGTGCTGTTCACAACAACCAGTCGCTGGAGTTTGTGAAGGTCAAGACACTAGATATGACTAAGACATGCAAAAAAATTAACTATGACCATCATTATATAATTCACTTTATTCTCAAAATTTCAAATAAATAATGGCATAGTTTACCAAAAATGACAGTTCTGTCATCATTTACTCATCCTCATGTCATTTCAAACCCATAAGACTGAACTAACCTAAGAGACTTCTGTCCCTCCTGAAAGTCCAGGTAACCAAAACTTAGAAGATCCACAAAGGTCAAAGCCATCGTAAAACAAATCCATACAAATCAAGCCTTTTGATCCAAGTCTTGTGAAGGGATACACGATCACTTTATATGATCTTTATTTGATATGATGATTTCGTAGGCTTTTATTAACATCGAAACAACACACATAGAGCACATCAAATATGGTAAATACAGAAGCTCAAATGTGTGTGTCTCGCACTTTATAACAAACCTTGGATCCTCAAAGTTTTGGTCTAAGACGGGCAGAAATCTCTCGGCTTTCATTCAAAAATATCCTCCTTTGTGTTTGGAACATTAACCAAAGTCTCATGGTTTTGGAACGACGTGAGGATGAGTAAATGATGACACAATTTCCATTTTTTGGGTGTCATTCCGGCGGTCTCTTCCTGTCCGAGTGGGCAGCTCTTGTCTGGAGAAGGACCGAAATAATCATAAGTCTGGTTATGCTCGACTTGATCAGACACTGGTGCTTTTCTAGAAGAATTAGTGATGACTGATGAAGAAAGAGGGGCTCTTTGTTAAGGCATGTTAATTGTGATGTGAAGTATGTGTCCCTGACACAGCTGGGAAACAGCATTCATAAACACAGACCCATGAGAGCGTTAACTAGCCCTCAGGACACCTCACACGAATGACACACTGTGTGTCTTTAAGGGGACGAGACGAGTTCTCTCCTGTCTGAAGGGACACCCTGAGGCCTTCAGGCTCAGTCCAGTGCCTGACGAGATAATCGAGTGCTGACAGCTGCTATCTATCGACACTCACACCAGCTCACATTCACCAGGAACTGGGTCAACTGCTCACTGGCTATTCAGAGAAAGTGATGCTGACTCAAACCAATCATAAAGCCCCAGACAGAGGAACAGCAGCAGTGTCATTAGCCACCAGCTCAGATCTTGAGCCACTACAGCACAGCATACTGCTGCAATGACAGAGATAACTTCACGAAATAAGACCAAAATAGAAAAAGCTAAAATATTTAGGGCCCTATGATTTCTGCAAACGTGGCAAACACTGACAGAATTGTGGAAATGTACCCTCTAGTGCAGAATGTCACAGAATTTGTCAAAATTTTGATGGATGAATGAATGAAAAGAATGGCTGTACTTTCAATCAAACTGTGATATGGACAAGTGCCTGTAATATTAAAACGCAGAATGACTGCCAGTGAAATATTTTCTGCGTGTCATAAGCAGCATAGTGTCATCTGCTACACAAACTCAAGCATCAACACACATAGAAACTCAAAGGTCTTCGCTACAACCTGCAAAATTAAAGTTTGGCTTAACGTAAACAAACATAATATGACAGCTGTGTGTATTTACTTATTATTGACCATATGTTTATCAGTCAATATTTGATTTGTTTATTATCCACTGACATTTTATAGTTCAACTTATCAACGCAGAATGTCACAGAATTTGTCAAAATTTTGATGGATGAATGAATGAAAAGAATGGCTGTACTTTCAAATCAAACTGTGATATGGACAAGTGCCTGTAATATTAAAACGCAGAATGACTGCCAGTGAAATATTTTCTGCGTGTCATAAGCAGCATAGTGTCATCTGCTACACAAACTCAAGCATCAACACACATACAAACTCAAAGGTCTTCGCTACAACCTGCAAAATTAAAGTTTGGCTTAACGTAAACAAACATAATATGACAGCTGTGTGTATTTACTTATTATTGACCATATGTTTATCAGTCAATATTTGATTTGTTTATTATCCACTGACATTTTATAGTTCAACTTATCAAACTGTTTTTCTCATTTAACATCCTGTTTCCCTTGAAAATAAGTCACATTACAGAAGTAAAAAGAGTTGTGAAGGTTTTTTCATGCTGAATTAATTAGATGTTGGACAACTCTTTCATTTAAGGTTTAACACAATTAAAGCCACTGGATCACGCTGTGACAAAACTTGCTTTGTTATTAGGAAGGTTATTTAACACAGTCTCTACCTCCTTATATGTGAAAAGCGTTGTTTCAGGGAAAATAGTTGGCTTCGGCACGTTCAGATACCAGGGTGGGAAAGAACGATCCTCATTACGCCTCTGATTTAGGCATTTATTATCATAATAAGTTTGTATAGCTGCGATGTCACCAGGACAGGGAGGAGGGTCGGGATATTCACTGCTGTTTAAGATGACTTGGATCGCTTTAGATCTTCTATGCTGCCACAGATATTTGTTGTGTGTGTATATTACCTGTGTCTGCGCGTCTCTCTCTACAAACAATGAAGCTGTGTTTACTTACTTCAAAAACAGCGATTTTACCACCTCATTGCTGAGGAATATAAGGTAGCAATCCAGCAGCTACTTTATTAATAAAAGTCGCTGGG
>NW_015506894.1:169482-170051 GCF_001515645.1 Sinocyclocheilus grahami
AAACAACGGTTTAACCATGTAGTGCTAAGTATGTCCACAACATTATTTCTATCTATGTTGGCAGGCTGCAGCGTGGTTCACTGTCGGTTCACTACAGGATGGAGTCAGCTGTCATGATAACTCTGTATGTATTAATAATATCATGTCTGATGGGCATGGAGTGTGCTGTGCTGTCTGAGCGTCATACAGCGGTCACACACACCCAATCAAATCATGTGGAAAATCAGCACACAAGCCCCGTGTAGCAGATTTGATTTCTTGTACAACTGGAACAGAATGGTCTTCTGAATTACTAAAAAATTAAGGAGATAATGTGCCTGGCTACACTTTAGATGTTCCTTGAAGGGAGAGTTCACCCATAAATGAAAATTCTGTCATAATTTACTCACTCTTAAGATGTTCCAAACAATTGGCGGTAGCCATTGACTTTGAATTTTAAATTATCTTCCCACACATATGGAAGTCAATAACTGGGTTTCCATCCAAAGTTGTGAATTTAACTTGTGTGCAAAATTGGAATATCACATAAAACATTTGCAAATAAGCACCGTTTCCATCCAATGAGTCAA
>NW_015506894.1:172959-179857 GCF_001515645.1 Sinocyclocheilus grahami
ACGCTGGACATCTGCTGGCATGTAATCTGCAGGAGAAATCCAGCCTCTTTAATCTTACTGCACACATGAGCACAGACTAGCTTCCTCTAAAGCTAGAATTACCACACAGCCATATCAGCACCATGATAAAAGCCAGTCAGACTTCAAAAAGCCTCAACAAATGTGAGCGCAAATACTGACGTGCTGTTAGTTCGGAGGATTTCTGTTTCTCTTCCCCTTATTAAAAAGTAGGCATGAAAGAGTAGACAGAAAACAACACTGGTATGGAGAAAAAGCTGTGTGTGTGTGTGTGTGTGTGTGTGTAAACTGACCCTGGTTTAATCATATTTAGTGTAAACTCCATCTGATGGTGATATCTTGCATAAAAGAGGTGGCATTTACAAATGACGAGCGGCGTATCCGCTCTGATGTGTGACTAATGTGTGTTCAGAAGCTACTGCTCAATTATAGTGCATGTTTAGCACTACAATAATCTGGACTTGGGGAAACACAGACAGCAGATTACAAAAGACAGTAAAAACTGAAAACATGAAGGAATGAGAAGCGCAGGTCTGGAGAAACAGGTGTTCTGTTTAGTAGTGTTGGGCGATATGCTCCATCCTATCTTCAGTCTGTGATATTGCCAATACATGATATTTTCACATTAGGTGTGCAGTAGTTTACATACTGGATCACCAATTTACTTATTTACTTGTTTATTTATCAATTTATTTGAATTTACTTAGCTTCATAGGTGGAGAGTGAACCGACTCTAGGTTAAACCCATCTTTTGGGCAAGTGTACCAGATATGGGTGACGTGCCATAAAACATTTTTAACTCATTTAACTGGTCAATGATGTTGTTTAATCGGTTAATATTAGGGGTGTAACGATACACGTATTCGTATTAAATAATAATTCATTACATTTATATAGCGCTTTTTTAGGCACTCAAAGCACTTTACATTGTCAGGGGGTATCCCCTCAACCACCACCAGTGCCTTGAACCGTTCGGTACGCATTACAAACTGAACGATTCGTTGGATTAATCCTATTACATTTGGAAAATAAAAGAGCCCAAACGACGTAACAGGCAAAGTGCTGTCTGCCCCGTGATAACCTCCTCTTGCTGGGGTGCGTCGAAAGACGATGATCTTGTATCGACGATAGCCAGAGATATTGTCAAAAACATCAATATTAAGATATTTGGCATTTCCAATTAATGTAGGCCTGTTACATTCTTATTTTTATTAGGCCTATTATTATTATTATTATTATGAAGTTACTTTATTATTAAATTAAAATTACAAGTAATTTGCCCCGCAATAATGACCAAATAACTGACGTGCTGCGAGGATAACATAAGATTAGGCTATATATTTACTCCTCAATTAAAATGTTTTTAAAAAAGGTATTTTACAACAAGTCTACACAATGAAATATAGGCCTGTGATTAAAATATTAACACTTCAGTCATCAATACAAATCAATGAAATAAATTCAAGCACCGACTTTCAAAAACTACCTGTTTAACACGGTAATGTTAAATGTTTCTTCTCATTTTTTTTCACTATGTAGTATTAGAAAGTTAGTTATATAGCGATATCAGCATATGTTGAAGTAGATTCGTCTCGTCGTCTCTGAGAGAATATGCGGCGTCAGATGCTGAAACGTCATTACGTTTTTACTTTCACTTTCTGCATATAGTGAATTGATAGAGAAGAAGACGTTCACACATAACACTTGTTGCTTGTGTGTGATATCCATTGGCTCGCCTTCATGGTTTAAAACAGAAATATTTCCAAAATTGCGATGTAAGCAACCCCCCCCGTATCGAAAATGTACCGAACCGTGACGCCACTGTGTCGTATCGAACCGAACCGTGAATTTTGTGAACTGTTACACACCCCTAATTAATATAGTTGGAGTAAGGCTGATCAAAAGATTAAGTTTTTTAAATGTTTTTGAAAGAAATCTCTTATACTCACTAAAGCTGCATTTATCTGATCAGAGTACAATAAAAACAGTAATATTTTGAAATGTTACTGATTTGTAATATTGTGCTGATTTGCTGCTCAATTATTAGAAATTGTTATTGATGCTCAATTATTAATGATACATACTTCCCAGAAACTGTGATATATTCTTTTTTTGAACCTGAAAGAACAGCATTTATTTGAAACAGACATTTTTGCAGCATTATAAATGTCTTTGCTATCACTTTTGAGCAATTGAATGCAGCTTTTCTAAATAAAACTATTATATATTTTGTGTTTATTGTTTTTTTTTTTTTAATCTATCTTACCCCAAACTTTTGAATGATAATGTATCACGGATTTATATTGAATAAATGCAGCCTTGGTGAGCATAAGAAAAAAAAGCCTCAATATTCCATACTTATTCCTTATTAAAGCCTTATTCCATACTTTTGACCGCTAATGTATGCATATTATCAGCATTATGTAGCTGTAGGCCACCATTTTCTCTCAAGATCAGGATCAGTGTCAGCAAATGAGTAAAACACATATTTGTGTTTTTCATGAACTACAGTGTAACAGTTGAAAAGTGAACAATGCAACGAAACAAGCAGTCCAAAAATGCAGTGTATTTATAGATTATAGCTGAACTAGACAGCCCACACATCTCTGACGAAGCCCCGGACCCGGTCCGCTGAACCAATGACACACGCTCATGCCACACTGAGAATAGCCACCGCATGAACTTCACTCACAATTATCCTCAAATGCTGTCTCTTCTCTATATCTCACAAATGGATTCATTAACAATTTGTACGAGGGCCATTGTCAAGTGTTGTCCCGGGCCCTGCAATGAGGGGCCACTAAGGTCTTCTATGGTAAAGCATACTCATCTGAATTTTCTCCCAAGCTTGTGGATTTTAGCGACAGCCCAGCTAATTTAAAATGCATTTCTAATGAAACTAGAGCTTGTACTGATCTGTGTCTGTAGTGAGGTGACGTCTCATGGATCATAGGAAGATATGGCCAGTGATATGAAACCACATTCCTCTGTTCACTTTCTCACACAAACAGGAAGTCTTCAGTCGCTCTTCCGTCTTGTGCTGGTCTTCTATGCAGCTATCTAAGAAACACAGCTGTCGTCTCTCCCTAACACACAAAACCCATCTGCTACAACACAGAGCTCCTCTGCGAACACTGAGAGCCAGTCGTTACATGTCACAGCTTCTGGCTAATATTACCAGAGCAGACGGGAATGTCTCTATATACACTACCAGTCAAACGTTTTGGAACATTTTTAATGTGTTTTTTTATAAAGAAGTCTCTTCTGCTCACCAAAACTGCATTTATTTGATCCAAAATACAGCAAAAGCAGTAATATTGTGAAATATTTTTACTATTTAAAATAACTGCTTGCTATTTTAATACATTTTAAAATGTAATTTATTCCTGTGATTTCAAAGCTGATTTTTTAGCATTTTTGTCAGGATTCTTTGATGAACAGAAAGATCCGAAGATCAGCATTTATTTGAAATAAAAGGCTGTTGTAACATTATACACTATACCATTCAAAAGCTTGGAGCCGGTATAATTTATTTATTATTGGGAAAGAAATTGTGGAAATTAATACTTTTATTTAAAAGTGATGATAAAGACATTTATAACGTTACAAAAGATTTCTATTAAACGCTGTTCTTCTGAACTTTCTTTTCATCAAAGAAACCTGAAAAAATTCTACTCAGCTGTTTTCAACATAATAATAATAGTGGTTTTTGAGCAGTAAAAAAAATATTTAAAAAGCATTAAAAATCTTACTGTTCAAAAACGTTTGACTGGTAGTGTAGCACACTTAAAGGTATGCATAAGGGCTTCATTCAAAAGCTTAGTAAGCTGTATACATAGGCAGCGAGTTTACATAATAGACATGCCTTTTAAAATGCACTGTCTCTTTTTTAGGGATGCACGATATATCGGCCACCATATCGATATCTGCTCATTTTTTCTGTTATCGGTATCGGCCTGATAAGAAAATTTGGCCGATATCTTAAAGCCGATAAATAATGCATTATTTCCTTCAGAGACACTTCAGATGCGCGCTGTTCGTTTGCAGCCTTTTGTGCAATTGTACATTGTAATATTGTGTTTATTTGATGTATATCTTATTTATCTCATATAGAATGCGTTTGGTTAAGTTAAAAGAGCGCTTCAGTTTACCGGTGATCATCTTTAGCTCAGCGCACGCAGCTCAAACAGCAGTGCACAACATTAATAACTATGATTGGGAATGTCGTGTATATAACATTCTAATGAGAACATTATTATAATAAAACGTTGTGAATTCTTTGGGTTTAGTTGCCGTGTTTCAGCGCGTTGTTATGGGAAGAGCGCATCCACAACAGGATCACACTTTCTGACTATAGCATGCAATAACTGCGTTGTACATATGTACATATATAAGTTGTAATATTATGTTTATGTTGTATTAATATTAATCTCAGGATGCATTTCCTTGAGTCTGCCAGCAAGCCAGCAAAACGCTTCAGTTGACCGTGTTCATTCAGCTCTTCAGCTTCAGCACGTGCAGCTCAACGGCTGCTATTTAAAACAGTGGTATTAATTTGTTACTTTTTCAAAATCATTGATATATTATTAATAACAACAACCACTTGTATTTTTCTCTTATTATTTTCATCAACAATATGGTTTAGTAATTAAAATCATTTAATTATTGTCCGTGCAGAGGCTATTCCGTTTTATTGATCTATGGCGCATTCATTTTGATTCTTTACACGTGTAATGATGTCCAGTGACTTGTTTGCATTATTTCTGCATTATTTTATTTATTTGTAAGACTTTTTTATGACTAAATTTGGTAATGGGAGAGTAAAAATATTTTTAAAACGTACACCGTTCAAACTAGGCTGCTTATGTTGAAGTGTTTGGGATGTGGCTTTTAATGATGAGACCTTTTTTGTAATCAGGCTCTCAAAAAATATATAACAATTTGGATATAGATTTATCGGCCAACATATCGGTTATCGGCTTTCAAAAATAAAGAATAATCGGTTATCGGTATCGGCCAAAATTTTCATATCGGTGCATCCCTACTAGGGACCACTTAGGCCTATATAAAAGCATCCAAAAAGCAGCATGTCATGGGACCTTTAAATAATTTTTTTGTTTTAATTTAAACGTCAATGTCAATAGATGTGCACATCCTTATGTCTTCTGGTGTTCCAGTGAATAATAGCTTTGACTGAGAAAGACGATAACCCAAAGGCAGAATGAAGAAAAGGAACAACACAATCACTAGTAGATGATGATCTAGTAGATCTTACAGAGACTGTAGAGTGAAAATGCACAAAATCACGAAGTACAGAAGGGGCTAAACCATTAAAAATTGTATTTACCATACACAAATTTGAGAAAAGTCTAAAATGATCAAAGCTCAAAAAATTGTATTTCTCCAAAACCCTACAGTGGTGATATTGGTTAGGCTTTTTGTCTAGAGTTTTTAAGGTCTGTTTATAAAGAGATATTAAAGGTTTAATAACAATTTCCCCTGCTTGACCCCAACATGTCAGACAGTATGTCAGATGAGAAAAGATTGTAGCATCCATAAAAGTCTTGGCTACATCAGTGGGTAGACATTGTCTAATTTGTCTAAAATTGATCAAGTTATATTGTATAGTCCTCACCAATTTCTTTACATGTTTTTTAAAACTAAGATTTGGATCCAGCATTAAACCAAGATAATTAAACTCAGTAACAATTTCTATCTTTTCACCATTTATAAAAATATCTGCATTGGAAGAACACATTCATTTTAGAAAAAAAACCTTTTGTTTTACCTGTGTTCAAGGTAAGACACGATTGACACGACTAACCACTGTGTAATACTTTCCATAGCAACATTTAGCTTTTCAGCTGCTAACTCTGCTGTTCTCGCATGTGTAAAAATAACAGTAGTCAGCATACATTTGCACTTGTAACCCTTCGCACTGCTGTGGGAGATCATTAATGTACAAACTAAATAATAAAGGGCCTAATATTGATCCTTGGGGTACGCCCATTGTACAGTTTAAGTTATTGGAGTGAACCCCTTTAATTTTTACACATTGCTGTCTATTTGATAAATATGATGAGATCCATGCTAAGGCCCCAGATGAAAATTGTAACTTAGATAATTTAGAGAGAAGAACGTTGTGATTAACCGTGTCGAAGGCTTTGAGCAAATCTAAAAATATGGCACCAACTGTTTCACCTTTGTTAAGTTTAGATTTTTCCAAACCTATAAGACCTTTGTTCATTTTCGGAACACAATTTAAGATATTTCTGATGAAATCCAAGAGCTTTCTGCATTGACAGCAACACAACTACCACGTTCAAAACCCAGAAAGAAAGTAAGGACATGGTTCACGAGATTACCACGACGCATGCGTGTGATGCTGCTGACGCAGGAGCCGGCGTTCTGACGGAGAACACGCATGCACTGTGCCTTGTTTACAAGCATTCTCAGATTTCATCACAAATATCTTCATTTGTGTTCCGAAGATGAATGAAGGTCTTACTGGTTTGGAACGACATGAGAAAGTAATTAATGACAGAATTTTCATTTTTGGGTGAACCCTTTTTAAATAAGAGTAAGAAAAATAATGTGAAGAAAGAAAATAGAAATTAGGTAACAAGGAGTCTGACAATTTAGATGAAGGAAGAGTAAAGGAAACAACACAAAGAGGAAAGAAGTCAGAAAGGAAGGACAGAAAAGAATAAAGGTAAGTAAGTGAAAGAAACATAAAAATATAAAAGGAGGTTTGAAAGAAATAAAGAAATCAGATAAGCAAGAGACCAAAAACAAAGAGTCTAATATATGAGTGATAGAGACGTGAAAACCACTCGTTTAAGACATGGCCTATGAGGGTGCTCTTGATCATGGTTTTCTG
>NW_015506894.1:179926-188498 GCF_001515645.1 Sinocyclocheilus grahami
CTTTTTTTGTTTTTTTTACACTTTTCAAATGTCAAAGCAGCAGTTTCAGAATAGATTATTGTATAGCTGGCATACTGTTCAGTTTGTCTTGTCTTTTTGTACAACAGATTGAATGTCTTTTTTTAATTTTTTATCTGGGATCCACTGCTGTGCTCAGTTTGGAAAGGCCTTTATATCTAAAAATAATACACAGATATTAATTTGTTTGCAAATGTTTAACCTGAATATGTACTCTTAAAATGTAATTACTTATTTTTTTACAGCACTCTATTTTTGTTAAAGATGAGCAGGATAAGGATAAGATGTCCAAAAAATAACAGTCAATGTCCACTAAAAAAAACAAAAACACCACTACACATGTCTGAAAGATATTATCCGGTAAGGATATAAAGATTACTTCAAAGGTTTATGTTAGTACTTTCATCAAAGATACTACACAGTTAGCAACAAAAAGGATTAGGGATGCACGATATATCGGCCACCATATCGGTATCGGCCCATATCGGCTCATTTTTTCTGTTATCGGTATCGGCCTGATAAGAAAATTTGGCCGATATCTTAAAGCCGATAAATAGTGCATGTGCAGAGGCTATTCCGTTTTATTGATCTATGGCGCATTCATTTTGATTCTTTACATGTGTAATGATGTCCAGTGACTTGTTTGCATTATTTCTGCATTATTTTATTTATTTGTAAGACTTTTTTATGACTAAATTTGGTAATGGGAGAGTAAAAATATTTTTAAAACGTACACCGTTCAAACTAGGCTGCTTATGTTGAAGTGTTTGGGATGTGGCTTTTAATGATGAGACCTTTTTTGTAATCAGGCTCTCAAAAAGTATATAACAATTTGGATATAGATTTATCGGCCAACATATCGGTTATCGGCTTTCAAAAATAAAGAATAATCGGTTATCGGTATCGGCCAAAATTTTCATATCGGTGCATCCCTATATGAAATGATAGTATCCTCCAGTACTGAAGGACACCTTTGATTTCATTCAATGGCTGAACCTAGAATGCAATCTCTGAAAAAGCTTCTGATGTAGAAAGATGTCATTGTGGCGTGATGGCGCATTTTTCAGTGTAATTGTTCTTGATTGATCATTATTGATTTAGAAAATGGTAATTCTAGAAAATGGTAAATCTAGATTTACAAGGTGTCATAAAAGGGATGTTTGTTTTTTTTTTCTATTTATTTCCTGAGTGCAGTATGTGCAATTTTTCTTACAGTGTTAAATTGTTGATTTGATAGCATGCCTAAAAAGTAATGACTTCAAGTAACATTGTTTTAAACAAATAAATGCCCTATTGTTGTGCTAACAATCTGTTTTCTGTCTTTGTATTAACAACTTTAAGTTTTGAGTACAGCTTACTTGAGAAATTTGAGGCAATCAGTTTCCACAGGTTTTACAAGTAAGTTCAACTCATTACTTTTTACAGTGTACTGGCAATATGCTGATTGGTCTATAGTTGCTTACCTCAAAATTATCCCCAGATTTAAAAATAGGAGAAACAATGGCTTGCTTCCATGCAGTAGAAAAAACATTATATTCAAATGATAAATTAATTAGATGAGGAGAGAATTTGGAGAATTTATCTCCTTCTGTAGAAGACTATTAGATATCCCTGAAAAAAAGAAAGCCTGTCGATATCCCTTCCTGTCTTAATAGCCATCTTTAATGCTGAGTCCTTGTTCTTCATCAGCTTCCATAAATTGTCATTGAACCAAGGTAGATTATTTTTATGCCTGAGGACAAACAAATATTCACTAAATATATCACATTTTACATTTTTTAACAACAAAAAATACTTCAGCATCAATAATGTTGACTAATTATTTCAGATCTAGTTCTGATGTTATGAGATAACTTACCTAAAATACGTCTAACACATGAGTAGGGTTGAAAAGGGGTGGAAAAGTTCCAGAAACTTTCCCAAAAAAATCCCTGGAATATTCCCAAAAAATCCTGGAAAGCTTCCAAAATTTCTGGAATGTTTCCGAAATTTTCCACCTTTTTGCAACCCTACACACGAGTAGATTGGAGAGTATTTGTGTGCTCCAGCCCATTATTCACTGTCCTGTCTAATGGGGTTAAGTGATATTATAAGACATCACAGTTTACTGCAATGGGTTGAACAGACCGTGTCACTATTTTAGAGGCTGAGGCAATAGAATTGGCCTCCAAAGATTTCCCTTGCCACTGGAATAAAAGACCAAGTTGCTTTGACCAAATATGGCTGCTTCCAAATACTGGCAAGAGAAACAAACCAGCAGTGCAGATCTCCTAAACGGGAGCGAGCGTAGGCCACCACGCACCTGCCGGGACGTGAATCCAACACCTGTCACCTACTCAAACGGACACACTGGGGAAACCGTAAACTAGTGTTATGGATTTCATTGATGGTCAACAGACATTAAAGTACTGAATAGATACATCTGACTGACGGATCGAGCCTGTTAAAAGCCGGTGTTAAAACAGGTGCCACTAGAACGTGAATATAAATCTGTAAACACACGCTCCACACATTGAATGCAGAACCTTTGTTTTGTCTCACCAGTAAATGTTCCTCTTGCGTGTGTTGATTTTAGTGTTACTAGAGTAGCTTGTCCCCAGGGAATGACAGAGCACATCCAGTTCCTTCAGAGGAATTCAGCACCACCACCAAGACATTCATACAATTCAACTACACTGAAAAAATTTTTTCAAGCAGTACTTCCAATTAATTATTATCCAATTAATAATTTGTCTTTCAATTAAATTTACCATTATTTGTTTTATTTTTCCAAGTAATACTTTTTTAGTTCAAAACATTGATAAATATAAATATTTTTCATTAAAGGGGTCATATGATGTTGCTAAAAAGAACATTATTTTGTGTATTTGGTGTAATGAAATGTGTTTATGCGGTTTAAGGTTTAAAACACATTATTTTCCACATACTGTACATTATTGTTTCTCCTCTATGCCCCGCCTTTCTGAAACGCGTCGATTTTTATAAAGCTCATCGTTCTGAAAAGCGAGGTGTGCTCTGATTGGCCAGCTATCCAGTGCGTTGTGATTGGCCTTTGTATTGTAGTCTACTCTCCCTGGATCAGGAAACAATCCTCCATAATACCAAAGATATGGTAACATATCAGTTATACGAATAAGTCTGTTTCAGTGTGGTTATATGGTGTATAAGAGGTATTTTTCTTTGGTATATATGTCTTATTTTTTTTATTTTGTATTTCTGTTTTGAGGAAATGTTCTGCGAGATGTACATTGTGATATGTGCTCCCCCGTGATTGGTTTGTGCCATTAAACCCTCCTGGGGTTGACCGTAGAGGTCTACACGGGTCCAAAACGGGGGGGGAGGCTGAAACAGTTTGACTTGAAGTGCATGTCTGCTGTGAGATGTGTATAAACTGAATGAAGTACTCCTGCAAGTGGTTTTGAACTGACAGCATTTTTCTTTGTGTTTTGTAGTTTTAGTGTTTATTTGGTTGTGCTTCTGTTACTTTGTTTATTTCTCTAATTTTTTTTTTCTTGAAATATCACTCACAAATCATCACTGATTGGTGGCATGTCTCTAATAAATGCGAGCAACTTGAAATTTACCCTGTTTTACTGAGCCTTCCTAACTCCTTCCTGGCCTCTCAGTTACTTCTACCCGACAGTTATGCAAATCTTCCCACATAGTGAGGTAGACATGTGGGGGCGTGTTAGAACGAGCCGTTTTAGGGGGGCGTGGCTGACTCTTAACTTTTATAAAGAATATCTCTTTGGATTTGAGACTTTAGTCTTTGCAACTTTACAGATCTTCTTTATGCACCAAGAGCTTGTAACACTTCAAAGAGAAAGAAAAATTGAAATCGCATCATATGACCCTTTAAGAGCTCAACTAAGACATATTTGTTTTGACGAATGTAAAATATTAAGGTTAGATTAACTCATATTTTTAAGTTTATATCATGACCACGGCTCCTCACACTAGTGCTGCGAGTCAGTTAACGACACCGTTTTGTCACTGTGTGATTGTGTGTGAATTCAACCAGCTGTGGATGAGAAGGTGGAAACTTCGTTTTAGATAAGTTAGGTGTATGGACGTTATTTTCCGCCATTTACCTTTTATCACTCTTTCTTTTCCTTGAGAGACTGTTTGTGATCGGCGAAAATTGTTGTTTGTCTTAACGACGGGACATTTCTCATCCGTTAGCTAGCTAGATTTCTCGCGCACCTGCAGCGGACAAAACAGCGCTTGAATCATCTTGGAAGAAAACTTTGTAATGGATGAACCGACCGATCTCAGGCCTTCTATGTCCATTTTTTCAGACTGATTTATGCTCTGCACCTGGACTAAGTGTTTGAAAAGCACTTTATATTTTATTCAGCAGGTAATGCTCAACCTCGGAAAAGGTGAGTTAGCACCTAAAATTCAGTACTGCCAATATTGTGGAATAAAACCATGTAGTTTTGATGCCGTTTGTTGTGATTCTGAGATCAAATGTTTTATGTTAGTTTGTTAAACTAGTTTTTTCATGTTTTAAGGGTAAATGTTTTCAGATTTTAAAAAAAGTCACGTTTTGTTCTGTTTTTAAATTAACATTGGGAATTGAATTCAAATAAAACAGAAAATTGCATGAATGTTCCTTTATTTGTTTGCTTTTTGTTTCTTAATTTTCTAGTTCAACAAATTGGAAAAATAAAACAACTGATATAGATTTAACTTGGAAATTACACTGAAAAATTGTTTTAATCCAATGAAGATCAGATGTGCTTGTTTCGCGAAGGATTGAACATGTCATCATCCGCTCCGTCTCTACTCCCTCTCAGACCCCTGAACACAAAGGGGCCCTTCATGGGCATCTCTGAAGCCCACCACAGTTCTACCCAGTGTGCCTTCAATGGCAGGCTTGTTACGCGGTGGGGTGGGAGCAGAGACATACGCTGCGGGCCGCATTGATCCCGTCTGCACACAGGCCTGCTGCAGCATCATTCACACTGCACTGGTGTGTGTGTGTGTGTGTGTGTGTGTGTGTGTGCTGATGTTTAATAAAGAACACGACAGACATGTCCTGGGTTTTCCTGAAGACAATAGCAGGAAACATATGGGCAGACATCTTCTCCAAAAAAAAACATGAGAAACACCATGACAGGGTTACTAACCATACCTGCTTTATCATATTTGATACATGGATTTCTAAATTATCAATATGATCAAAATTTTGCTTAAAAAAAACTAGTACAAAATCTTGTACATGCCTTTGTTGTCTGATTGATAGTTTATACTTTTTTAGCAAGTAAAAGTACAATATTTAGTATAATTTATGTATAATTGTAAAAGCGTCAACCTTCAGCTTGTGGTTAACGTGTCTTTTTTTCAAATTTTTCAATTCAATTCATTTGTAGAGCGCTTTTCACAATGCACATTGTTTCAAAGCAGCTTTACAGAAAATGCATGTGTCTACATTACAAAGCAGAAGTGAATGTGTCCAAGTAATGTTCATGTCACAAATGAACAGTTCAAGATCATAGAATCATACAGCTAGCTAACATGAATTAATTTTAGGCAGACGCTCATTAAAGCGATTAATATAAGTTTGATCATAATGATTACAATATAGAGAAATTTTGGCAGCTGTGCTTTTTTCTGTGAAAACTTTTTTTTATAAAGTAAATGTAAGACTGACTTTTATTTTGCTATTAATATTTCAAGATGCATATTTATGTCAAATATGATCTTCAGGCTTTTGAGGTATGTTTATTTGTTAATCTCTCAATCACCACTCTATTGCACTGCATTATATGTTTATCCCCAGACAAATAAAACTGCAAAGCTTTGATCATATGCTAAGCATTTAAATATATTTTTATTGATAATAAGAGGATTTTAAAGGGAGATATAGACTGACAACTGATATTCATATGCATTTTATCAGAACTTCTTACTTTTTGACCATATAAATAACATCTGCACCAAACTGCATACTTTTGCTCTGAATTAAAATGATCTGCTTTTTGGCCATAACACCTAATGTATCAAATATGACAAAATGTATAGAATATTGTATATCTATATTTTATTTATATATATATATATATATATACACACACACATCAGGCTTTACAGGGTTAAAACAGCTTTAGTGACAAGATGCAGAGCACTCGGTGTGAGATCCTACTTCAAAAATGAATGGGAATGCTCTTTCAAGCACAGACACACTGCAGCTCAGAGCAGAAGCCTCGAGCTCCACAGCTCACAGAAACCAGTGCAACATCTCTGTCACTGCACAGAATAGGGGGAGGACAATTCAATTCAGTGCTGGATTAAATCAGTAACTTTAATAATCTCACGCAACTGCATCTTCCTGCAAGTTTCAGGTCTCTCACCCTTCACCCGATCCGAGCTCAGTTATGTCAGCCCTGAGGGCGCATATTCCGCATCTGCACTGCTGGCAGAGTAATAATAACGCTCGTGCGAGCTTCCACTCGAGCTGATACAGTTACAGTCTCCCACGCGCTTCATTCACTCCGTGGCGCGCGACTGCTACACTTCACAGAGCTGTAGGCCGAGACAATAAATCACTTAAAGTGAAGGAGAGACACAAGTGGTCTTCAGAATGTACTTTAACAGCGCTTAACGCCTCACTTAGTTCCTTCCCTTATAAACCATGCAGCATATTCGCCTGAGGGGAAAAAGGTGGACTTTTAATGGGCTCAAGTCTCCTCTAAAGCCCCATTCACAGCATAATCCCAGAATAAAAAAGCTCATTTAAACGCCTGAATTCAACGTCGTATTGTTTATCATCATATCTGAGTTTTTCAGATCCTCGCATCGGAAGGAAACTTCCCACACTTGAAAAAGTTAAGCAGCTTTAGCTCAACTTAATGAGTTTTGAGCTCTTACCTCAGGTTTCTTCGATCACTAGTTGTCCACCTTCGGACAATCCCTGTCCCCCAGCAGAAGGTTGCGGTGAGTAAACGCTGGTATGTAATGTCAGAAGTGACTTCTGCAGTGCACCGGTGCTTTGAGGCGCTGTTCAACTCCACCCTGCAGCGCGTGCGCACGCCAACTCATTTTCAGTGGAAGTTGCTAAAGGCAGAATGATTTGTTGCTCAAAGTTGCTAAAGGATGTTGTGATGTCATTGCATAACCATGACACAAAACAGCGTTTTTATGTGGAATACACAACGATATTACTCAAACCACAGCGGCAAATATTTTTTTAAATGTTATCTGTTCATAAAAATATTATAAACATAAAATATTTTAATGTGTAAAAGTAAAATAAGTAGCACATCTCTATGATCTGATTTTTTACAACATTGAACAATTATTGAACAGTTACACCTTTTATGTATGTTCTTATTAACTAGCACATTCTTGAACAATTATAGTTTTAAGCAGTGTACTAGTTAATTAGTGTGCTACACAAAAGTCTATAAAAATAGGACATGATGTACTGTTTATATGAAGGGACAATACGTATTTATACTTATTGCCAACTCATTTTCAGGGGAAGTTGCTAAAGGCAGATTGATTTGTTGCTAAAAGTTGCTAAATGATGTTGTCGTTGCGTGATGACGTCATTGCATAACCATTACACAAAACAGCGTTTTTATGTGGAATACACAACGATATTACTCAAACCACAGCGGCAAATATTTTTTTAAATGTTATCTGTTCATAAAAATATTATAAACATAAAATATTTTAATGTGTAAAAGTAAAATAAGTAGCACATCTCTATGATCTGATTTTTTACAACATTGAACAATTATTGAACAGTTACACCTTTTATGTATGTTCTTATTAACTAGCACATTCTTGAACAATTATAGTTTTAAGCAGTGTACTAGTTAATTAGTGTGCTACACAAAAGTCTATAAAAATAGGACATGATGTACTGTTTATATGAAGGGACAATACGTATTTATACTTATTTTTTACAGGTGTTTTACCTGTGTTAAATTCCACATTGCATTTTGTGTTTTAAAGGGGTCATATGATGCGATTTGAATATGTCCTTTCTCTTTGGAGTGTTACAAGCTCTTGGTGCATAAAGAAGATCTGTAAAGTTGCAAAGACTAAAGTCTCAAATCCAAAGAGATATTCTTTATAAAAGTTAAGAGTCAACCACGCCTACCTAAAACGCCTCGTTCTAACACGCCCCCACATGTCTACCTCACTATGTGGGAAGATTTGCATAACACCGCCCAAATGTTCACGCAAAGAAAGAAGGTGTAACTTTTATTCTCGCTGTAGTATTGTTGCTGCCGCCATGTCGTGAAGACGCTGTGTGTTTCGTTGTGAAAGCGAAACTACTTTGTTTGTTCTTCCAAAAGAGGACACGACTAGAAATCAGTGGTTAAGTTGTATTTACAACACTGTTCCAGAACACTTCAACCCAAATATTCAGATGTGTTCAGCACATGTTTCCTGATCCTGGGAGAGTAACGTTAGACTAAAATGCCGGCAGTTCTGACTCACGTAAGTACGTTTTCATTTAAATTATTTGCCACTGCTTCACTTGTTGTTTGTCATTTCTTCGATCACAAATGCAGACATGGTTTTATGTTTACGCGGC
>NW_015506894.1:188549-191166 GCF_001515645.1 Sinocyclocheilus grahami
ACACGCTTGAGGTATTCGGCCAATCACAACGCACTGGATAGCTGGCCAATCAGAGCACACCTCGCTTTTCAGACCGATGAGCTTTGTACAAATCGATGTGTTTCAGAAAGGCGGGGCATAGAGGAGCAACAATAATGTACAGTATGTGGAAAATAATGTGTTTTTTTAACTTTAAACCGCATAAACACATTTCATTACACCAAATACACCAAATAATGTTCTTTTTAGCAACATCATATGACCCCTTTAAACTGTCTGTGTAAATGCATCTAAACGGCACTTCAGCTGCTTCTGTTTCTTCTGCAGGGGAAAGATCGGTTTTGTTAATACTGATTTCATTTGATTGGTAACAGCCCTATAGTGTCTTATTATATTAAGTGAAACTATTAATAAAATGTAAGAATTTGTTATGAAAGATGACGCATGCATTTATTAAGGTTAGGGCAAAATGTCCTGGAAATCAATTGAAATACATTTTAGTATGCAGTAACTTTAGTCATATAAAATGTAATTTCCCAACAACAAAATTGTGGCCAGTGAAAATGCTGAGTGGCTAATTTTGGAAAACCACTAGCCACAGTGGCTGGTGAGCAAAAAAGGTAATGTCAAGCCCTATATAGTGAATATTTGTATTTGTTGCAGTTAAAATGTGTTTAATGTGTAAGGTGGCGGGGGTGCTTGGCACGTGTCAAACACTAGAAAGGGGTGCACGCTGCAAAAAGTTTGGGAACCAATGTTCTAGCTGAACGTGCATTTACTCATCTCACTCACACAGAAACAGATTTATTATTCCTCAAAATGAATAAAAACTGTGAAATGCACACTCAGAATATGATGCTGTAATAATTAAATGTTAATTAGCACAAATATCCTTTATGTATTTAATCCAATTCTATTAACCAGTGACTTTACTGCTGACCTTCGATGATCCAGTTCAACCATAATAAGCAAAAATGACTTTAGTTAAGCATAGTGTTGAGCTTTCTTCTCTGCGTCTTGTTCTTCATGCAATCCAGAGCAGCAGCTCAGCTGAAAGGTTTGTTTGAGCTGCGGCCTCTACTGTACAGATGTGAATTTACATTTCCTTCAGCCTGAGGCTCATGCATTTCACTTCTGGTGTGAAAGGCCTTTTACAATTGCCAAAAATAAAAAAAATTATACTAAAAACAATCAAGCACAGCCCATATGAGAAAAAGTAATGCTAAAGTAACATAACGCATTACTTTTCATAAAAAGTAACAAAGTAACACAATTAGTTACTTTTTAGGGAGTAACGCATTATTGTAATATTGTATGCATTACTTTTAAAAGTAACTTTCCCCAACACTGGTGGTGAATCATTTTAGAAGCACAATGAAGCTGAAAACATGTAAGCTCTGCATTAATTAACAATGAGCATGTGCATTTGCTACAATATAGTTAATAAAATACAACAACTCGTTGTTCTTGTTTGCTCAGATCTATTAAATAATACTAACAGATACAACTTTTTATTTGCTGTGCGCTGGTTTTTTGGGGGGGGGGGGGGGGGGGGGGGGGGGGGGGGGGGTCGTCATGTGACACAAAGCAGCCACAACAGCACTTATGCTTTATTTTTTCCTTTTTATTCGAAACATCCCCAAACGCATTAACTGCGCTGTGCTCACATTTGGCCTTATTGCATTCGTGAAGTAATTGCTTATTCAAATAAGTACCTACTCAAGGAGCATGCGATTTCAGACGCAGCTCAGGTTCGTGTTGGAGCAGGGCTAAACTAAACTCTGTAGGACTGTGGCCCTTCAGGACGCTTCAGGAGTTCAACACCCCGGGTCTCGACAGAACTGGACTACATCACCCAGCTTTGTATACAAGCCACACTCGCCGTCTGAAACCGCTGACAAAGGCAAGTGCCCGGCTCTATGTGAAAAATTTAAATATTTGTTATACACTTTGGGCCTGCAGTAATTCAATGGACACAAAACATTAAAATCCAAACCTCCAGAGTCAAAGAATAAACAGACTTCAGCAAATCAACATTTAATCCTCAGTTCACATATGATCAGATTCATGATTACACATTGTCTAACAGCTTGTTTTGTACACGTTACACCTGATCAGATACCGATTTTTGTCCATCTGCAAATATAAGTTAGTGCTGTACATTACTTACCAATTATTGGTATGAACTGACATGAGGGAAACGTCTTGTAAACAGCTATTTCAAGTTATAACTTTACAGTCAACCTGTCCTGGCAGCAGAATGAGAGAGAAAATCTCTCTATACGGTTTTATAATTTTTTTTGTGTTCTGTACATTAGAATGTATAAGGCTTCTCAAAGGATGGATATGCATTTGGAGCAGAAGTGCTCTTGTTATTCAGACGTCAACATGAACCCACGGATTGAAGAATGTTTGGAAAAGAAATACCATCTTGCTCTCAAGTGTTCATGCAATCAAGCATAATCTCTTTCTGAAAATACCTCTTTTTTCGTTTAGTCTAGTAAATCTGCCACAAACCCTTTAACATCAAGGTGTTAAGGTGCCAACTGTTACAATACCGCAGTATTATTAATATTAAAATCTGAAATCGATTAATCTCTGAACAAGTTATCATTACTGAGAAGTGCTGTCATTTGGA
>NW_015506894.1:191272-191685 GCF_001515645.1 Sinocyclocheilus grahami
AATCTCTGAACAAGTTATCATTACTGAGAAGTGCTGTCATTTGGAACAATCAAAGATTTGATCATAAAAGATCACATTAATATGAAATCTCTCCAGATTGCAAGTTTTCAACAGATCAAGAAATATCAGGGTTAGTTGTGATCTACATATAGTTGATATAGAGTGAGTTAAAGGGACAGTTCACCCAAAAATACATTTTTCTCATCATTTACTCATGTTGTTCCAAACCTGCATAACTGACTTTTTCCTGTGCATCATGAAAGATATTATGAAGGATGTTGGTAACCAAACAGTTACAGTTCCCATTCACTGTTCTTTTGTCCATACAATAAGTCAATGGGATCCAGAACTGTTTAGTTGCCAACATTCTTCAAAATATATTCTTTAATGTTGCACCAAAAAAAAAAAAAAAA
>NW_015506894.1:193393-194021 GCF_001515645.1 Sinocyclocheilus grahami
ACGAGTGAGGTACCATGTTCCTGGGAAGAGTTCCTCTACCGAGCCTTGAGGGATGTAGTTTGCTGTGATAATGTGAGAAACATCACATCGTCAAACAGTTCCAAGATTTCAATGAAGACAAAACGATTGAGAGAAGAACAGAACGTGGACGCTTGCTTACCTAAATGGTGGGTTTCTTCTCTGAGCTTCATGTTCTGAGCAAAAACATCCGGTGAAACCTTCTTTCTGGAGTCCAGTCTGGCCTGCAAGTCACACAGGCTGGAGACCAACTTATCCAGAGCAGATCCTTATCATAAAGATGTACATTAACAATCACTGAGTTATCAATTGATGGGCGGTACGACTAGCTTATATAACTGTAGGCAGCTGATTATCATGGGAGAGAACACAACACTGCTTGTGTTTATTGTAGACAAGATGGAACTATGTGTCTGCAGCCAAACGAGTCTTTTCTCTTTAAATCAAGTGCAGCTGTTTTGGCAATGTCATTTTTTTGGTTAATAGTAGGTTCATTCTAAATTAAGAGACTAAATTCTTTTCATTTAATTTACACTATTGAAATGTATTTTATAATATTACAATATATCTGAGAGAGAGAGAGAGAGAGAGAGAGAGAGAGAGAGAGAGA
>NW_015506894.1:194031-194418 GCF_001515645.1 Sinocyclocheilus grahami
AAAAAAAAGGTACAAAAGCGGTCACTGGGCTATCACTTTTGTACCTTTTAGGTATTAATATGTACCTTTATGGCACCAATATGTACCCTTTAGGCACCAATGTGTATCTTTTGAAAAGATACTGCCCCATTGACAGATTATGTACCTTTTTTTCTGAGCGTGTATGGATTTGGAGCAAAATGAGGGTGAGTAAATGACGACAATTTGGTTGAGCAGCTGACATGACCATCAGATGCTTTTTCTCACTTGAATCTCGAAAACTGTCTGTTGTACAAAAGATGTTACCAGTTTGATTATTATATTATTTCATAGCTTTTAAAGCACTGCCACTAAGTTATCATCACTTTTTTGTCCTCCATACAATAATCATGACTTTTTCCTCATCGG
>NW_015506895.1:0-1474 GCF_001515645.1 Sinocyclocheilus grahami
TGCTCTCTCCCACCTTCAATAACATGACTGAGGTGCCCTTGAGCACCGAACCCCCAACTGATGGAAAAAAATGGCTGCCCACTGCTCCGGGTGTGTGTTCATGTTGTGTGTTGTGTTCATGGTGTGTGTGTGTGTTCACTGCTGCGTGTGTCCACTTTGGATGGGATAAATGCAGAGCACTAATTCCGAGTATGGGTCACCATACTTGGTCACATGTCACTTTCACTTTTTTCTCCAACTGCAGATGCTATTTGACTCTGTCAAACGAGATGAAATGAATGACACAAGTGTGTTTATTATCGACTTTTTTTCTCGAAATTTAACAAGTTTTTTTCTCTAAACACATTGACTTTTTTCCCGTAATTAAATGACGTTATTCTCAAAATTTTATTTCAACTTTTTTTCCCCTCGAAATCTAAGGACATTAAGGACACATTCTCGTAATTTAATGACTTTATTTTCAACATTTAGTTTTTTAAACAGGTTTTATCTTGAAACATAACTTTATTCTTGAAATTTAATGAGTTTAATCTCAACATTTTATTTTGAAATGTTTAATCTTTATTTTGTACGAGTTTAATCTAATGACTTTAATCTCTAGATGTCTTTTATTATTATTGCTTGGCCCTAATCCTCTTCCGTACCTACAAAATCTGCATATAAAAACTGCATCCAAAAATCATATGCATAAACCTTAAAGAAAATGTCACAGTCACATCTCAGTGTCCTAAATTGAGCAACTGCCCAAGTTTCAGTGCAGAACGCCTGCTATTGAAGATAAGGCTGTGCTATTCAGCACATTCAGAATGCAGCCCATTTGTTCACCTGTTATCAATGAGTCACATACATCCAGGTTTCTAAGAATTGCATGTTCACCTAACACTACTGAAAATTACAGCGAGTGTAAATTTGAAATGAGCTATAAAAAAAAATTATTAGAAGGACATAACACATCAGCAACTCAGTAATGTAATTTAAGACACAAATGAGAAAATATTCAAATGTCTATGAAGATTATTAAACAATTCCTGCGAACAGTCATGTTTTAAATTCAGACTAGAATTTGAAACTTTTACACAGGCAGTTGTGGAGCTTTAGTTGGTATATATTGTCTGTGTGGATGAGAGAGATGGTCTCTGGTGATGTTCAAGGTTTTCCAACAGATTTAATAAACAAACACAGAGCTCACAGACCGAGGCAGACTGGCTCCCCACGGAGAGCGCAAATACAGCCTCATTTTCCGAGCAGGAAAAGAGAGACGGCCATCTTAAAAAAGCTGTACGCTGGGGAAACAAAGTGAAACCAATATCACACTTTTTTTTTATCATTACAGCCTTGTGACAGTCTATGCAGCATTATATAATCAAACTATAGACTCAGAGCAGGACTATAAGGGCTTGGGTTGCCATCTGGGTTTGGGTCTTAGTCGTGAGACCTAAAATTGACCTTAGTCATATTACTCAGTGTATTGGTC
>NW_015506895.1:2894-3286 GCF_001515645.1 Sinocyclocheilus grahami
AAGTACACAGGTATTAGGGCCACTTAATATAAAGTGGGACCGAAACGTCTGTTTATTATCCCCTGCTTTAACTAAAATAGTTGGCTTGCTTTCACAAAAACATTTCATTTAAACTAATGGGTTAAGGCGTTAACTTTGAGATTCCTATTTGTACTTAAATATAATAATAATAATTATACTAATAATAATAATAATAATCACCATTGAGTTGGATTCCACAAAAAGTGTAACTGGAAAACGGGCTAAGCTAAAATTGGCCAAAATGTAGCCTGAGCCCACATTTATGGCCAGTAAAAACTAAACTCGGATGCAAAAAGGGGAAAGAACTTAAAGGGGTCATATGATGCTGCTAAAAAGTAACATTATTTTGTGTATTTGGTGTAATGAAATGT
>NW_015506895.1:11141-11521 GCF_001515645.1 Sinocyclocheilus grahami
TAGCCATTCTATTTACGTTAGGCTATGCAAAAGTAGCAGATCTTTTCAATAAGTGTAAATAGTAGCTAATTAGATGCTATTTATACTGCACCTCAGTATTGTTGTACATAAACAGGATGCAATAATAACCAAGTGTAAATGATACTTTATTTATTAAAATTATTAAATAGATGCTGCCTTATTAGGACAACAAAGCCTCCCTAATTAATACATTATTATTAAACACTCGCTAAGCAATTGATTTCCACTTTTCTCATATGTGATGAGAAAAGAAAGAAAAGTGAGTTTGGCAAAGACTGTTGTCGCATCACATGCTACATCCCTGCGCATTACTCTGCGCATGGGAAGTCGTGGCCTAATGGTTAGAGAGTCGGATTCGT
>NW_015506895.1:12991-13830 GCF_001515645.1 Sinocyclocheilus grahami
TGAGACCTAAAATTGACCTTAGTCATATTACTCAGTGTATTGGTCTGAATCTGGATCCTCACACATGGTCTCGGATAAGACTGCAGTCTATTTCCAGCTTGCCTTGTGTAACCACCCATTTGGACAGGAAGAGATGGTCTGATTGACATGTAATGCAATTAACAGATTACTGTACAAAGGTAATGATGACATGCAGAGGAGGAGATGAGCCTTATTTTATTTCTCTGGAAATTACTGTAAACTCTACACAGACTCTCAAAGGTGCTCATTCAGTAAAGCAGGGAAGGGAAGAAGCAATTGAACAATACTATATAATGTTTAAGAATGTTTGGTATTCTCTAGCCCAAGATTTGACAGATTTTCAATCTGTCAATAGATTAAAAAACAATTAATCTCATGATATTTTTGTAATGAACATGATTAATCTATCACAACTGAATTTGCAGAAACTACATGTACACATTTTCATACAAAACTATAGTGTGTGGTCATTTGCAATGTATTATTGTTAATGAAATAATTTTCACTTTTAAGATATAGGGAAAACTTTTTTGTTGTTGTTGGATGGCAAAGATTAATTAAAGAGGTTTTATTGTACAAAGATACATTTGCTTATACATTACTGAGGGTTTTAAACATCTCATTTGTAGTCATTGTTTTCACTGCACTCTCCCAGCTGGTTAGGTGCCAAGATAAACAGTATATATGTTCAAAAATTACAATGATTGGTCTGCACTCTATAATATTTTATTTAAGTTAAAGCAAGGGATAAAAAAGGGGATAAGAAACGTCGTTCCCACTTTACATTAAGTGGCCCTAATACCTGTGTACTTACATAG
>NW_015506895.1:15418-16877 GCF_001515645.1 Sinocyclocheilus grahami
CAAAGTAGTTTCGCTTTCACAATGAAACACAGCGTCACACACTGCAGCCTTGAGTGAGCAGAGGCCGGAGGGCTAGAGTGAGCAGAGACGGCGGGCTTGCGGCAAACACATGTGACGACCCCGGGCTGGACTCCGCTTCATCCACGGTGAAAGCCGATCCGGTGATCCACAGCGCAAAGTTGTTGTATTTCCTCAGCAACCAGCACAGATCAGCACCAGGCATGACGAAGCAGATATCGTCCTCTTTTGGAAGGCCAAACAAAGTAGTTTCGCTTTCACAATGAAACACAGCGCCTTCATGACATGGCGGCGGCGGCAGCAACAATACTACAGTGAGAATAAAAGTTATGCCTTCTTTCTTTGCGTGAACATTTGGGCGGCGTTATGCAATTCTTCCCAGATAGTGATGTAGACATGTGGGGGCGTGTTAGAACGAGCCGTTTTAGGTAGACGCAGCTGACTCTTAACTTTTATAAAGAATATCTCTTTGGATTTGAGACTTTAGTCTTTGCAACTTTACAGATATTCTTTATGCACCAAGAGCTTGTAACACTCCAAAGAGAGAGGAAAAATTTGAAATCGCATCATATGACCCCTTTAATTCTTTTTGCTCTGACATTTTTCCTGACCTGTCCTGCACTCAGACCTCTTTTTGGGTTGTGGGTCTCTGCTGACAAGCGTTTAGGCAACACCTAAAGTGGTTGTTGTAGGTTTACTGTCATAAATCTTGATACATGCAAGACATAAAGAATAGCAAAAGAAAATTAATGAGATAAATAAGGATCATAACACACGAAACCTGTCACTCACAAAATTTGTCTCTGAGAAGCAACTGACAAAAATATTTAATGCATGAAAGGGTCCCCTCTGAATGGCATTGAAGCGATAGAGCAGCACTGAAGATCGGGATGAACAGCCGATCAGACATATACAGTGGTGTGAAAAAGTGTTGGCCCCCTTCCTGATTTCTTATTTTTTTGCATGTTTGTCACACTTTAATGTTTCAGAAAATAATCCAGGCACCACTGCAAAATAATTCCTACAGTCCATAATTTCCTACCCTGGTTGACGGTCTTGTCTGGAACTCAGTGTTTAGTTTGGATCTGGGCTTTGAGGGACCTGATCTTGGTCTGGATCAGGGTCTTGAGAGATCTAGATTTGCTCTGGGTTCGGGTCTTATGGAGTCTGGTGTTGGTCTGGGTTTGTGTATGGGTGAGAGTTCCCTCAAAACAATTTAAAAAAGAAACCATAAATGTTTAAATATTTCTGTGAATAACTCTAACACTGAATTGGATTACTGTTTGAATGCATATTCTTTCAATATATTTCATAACATACAGTACATGTAAGATAATCTTTTTAATATTATTACAAACTTTAACCCTTACAAACATAAATGAAATAAAGTTAACAGTGTCATCCCATTGCTTTCAAATAGATGTAGGATTTTCAAGGTAAT
>NW_015506895.1:18324-19409 GCF_001515645.1 Sinocyclocheilus grahami
TGTCATCCCATTGCTTTCAAATAGATGTAGGATTTTCAAGGTAATCCAGTGTTCATTTAAATCAGCTAATATTCATTAAATATTTCCACAATGTGAAACGTTGGAGGACTGACCTGTCTGTCTTCTTCTTCTCATCCTCCAGGGCTCGGAGCGTGTGCTGCAGACGGTCAGTCAGGATCTCCAGCTCCTGGGTCAACTTGTACTCCTCACGAAACTGCTCCCCCAGTAACACAAGGTCTCGGGTGGCATCATGAAGAGGAATGTCACTCAGGTACAGACCTCTCCTTGTCAGGTCATCCAGATTCATAACACTGACATATTGACAAAACACTTAATCAGCCCCATACATTTAAGATGTCAAAAAGTGAAGTAACAAAAAAGAACTCTTAAATTTAGCAATATAACCTTAATATATACCAACATAGCAGTCTCATTAGAAAAGATTTTCACCACATAATAAGTTATCAAAGCCTTTGTGTGCATGCCATGGGGATTATTATAGTTTCTTTACAAAAATTCAATCTAAATCAGCGGGAAGGACACATAGTACTTGTGTTTGCCAGTAAAAGAGTGTCTGAACCAAGTGACCTCTTCATATTATTGTAAGAGGACTCACCTCATCTCAGACAGGCATTAGCGAGAGATAAGGTATTAACACACAAAGTGACTGAAATGAAAAAATCAATTTCTAATAGGATTTGGCTTATAAGAGGCCTACAGAATAACTGGAATGTAAACACCATGCTGACCATTATGTTTAATTTAGGCAATGAACAAATGTACTGTACTTGTCTTGTAAGTGACAAGAATCGTACTGATGTTTAAATGACACGTTATGCTATTTATATGTTATTTCCTTCAAGCTGTATTAAAGGTATAAATCAATGAAGTATGAGTAAAGGTTGCCTGTCTAAATGCACTTTAAGGAGCTATTTCTACCTGATGAACCACTTTAAAATGACTTTTGTTGGTGTAACATAATATAGTCAGGTTGATTCTGTCAAATTAAATACTATTTTTACCTAAAACATTAATTTAACCACATGTAAGCACATTTTAGGTTAACCATGTTCACAAAAAAAAAA
>NW_015506895.1:19939-24110 GCF_001515645.1 Sinocyclocheilus grahami
TTTTGGGGCAGACAGACCTTACTCCGCAGCACAAAGACAGTGTTGATGTGAGACAGGATGCCATGGAAACTGAAGTCTATGTGTGGCCGCACCAGCGAGAACACTGAGGACAGGTTACAGACGCCAGGCTGCAGCTGGAAGATGGCACAAATAACTTGACATTTTTCTCCATCATACTTTAAATATACTTTCAAAATCTCTCACTTTTACATTTCTAAAAATATATTTTTGAGCAGACGAACCTGTGGCAGAACTCTGAAGATGGCATTGCCACACTGTGTGAGCATGAGGTCCTTGTCAAACATCAGGTGGAATGGGAAAGCCTTGCAGAAGGTGTACGGACTGATCCGTGTCTCTTGAGTCCCATTCTCCTCGAAACCATCCAGGTCTTCATAAAACGCCTCCTCCTCCGAGTCCTTCTCCTCAATCAAGAACTTAATGTGATCACATTCTTCACTCTTCGGCTGAATGACCTGGTACACCCCCACAAATAACAGATTTAGAGTCTTGTGGGTCTTGGGGATTGCATTTCCAAACATTAAATGTGGACACCCACAGCGTGAAAGAAAAAGAAAGAAATGACTGGAAGAAAGGGTGGAAGTAAGAGACAGACCGATATAGGGTTATTATTGGTAACTAAAACTGAAGCCATAAAAAAAAACATTTTCAGTATTAGAAATAAAACAAACATTAACTGAAATAAAATAAAACGTAAAAATCTTAAGTTTATTTTGTTTTAACCAGTTGCCATGCAACATTTCTCACTTTCATTTAAGTTGAGTTTATGCATGTTTATTTATTTTATGTATTTATTTATCTATTTATTTTCTAACATATGTGCTGTATGTTCTGTACTGCTTATGTTCATTTTTAAAACGAACTCCAGTAAAAAATTTAAATCCAAACCAAAACATTCATTTTTTACAAAATAAAATAAAATAAAAATAATCTGGGAAGGCAATTGCAATCTAAGTGAATGAGGTCAATCTGTAAGCATTTGTTAACCATGTGTGTGTTAACATGGTTTTAGTGTGGTCAAAAAAAGGTTATATAAAAAAAGAAATTATTTGTTTAAAATGACTGAATGATTTAAAAAGTTTTACTGTTCAAATAAGTTTTAACAGAAAAACTTGCGTTTATGAACTTATAAGCAAAATATTAAATTATATTTCATTTTAAATCCTCCAAAAACAGCCCTTTTACTTTCATTATTATACCTGAAAATGAAGGATGAATTTTTTTGTTTTTGTTTTTTTATAATCAGCATTATGCCACAAATGCTGCTAAATAACTTACATTGAACCCGAAATATTCCTTTAAAGAACAGAAATAAAAGTGTCTAATGGTCTCTTGTGATTCCAAACAATATCTTCTGTTAAGTGCTAAGAGTCCAGGTTCAGTGATCTCATTCCTTAGTCGTTGCATAGCATGTAGACTAAGCAAAGAGAAAGTTAGAGCTTCAAGTGTGTCTGAGTGTTTAATAAAGGAGAATGTTTAGTTTATTTAAGTATGAGTCAAATACAGGAATAACTTTTGGATTTTTTTTACGCAATGAAGACACTCGTTCTCTCTGTTTTATCTTCAGCAATATCACTGAAAATGGCCCTAAAAGCCATTTTATTGTAGCCATCATATCAGCCTGGTTGTTTTTTCTCTCTCAGCTTGAAGTTGAGCCCATTTTACTGACGTCAAGTCACTGTCTCTTTGCCCTGCCGTCACCATGACGACGATGGCTAACATTTTTTTCAACAAGTCAGGTGTTGCATTTCAAGGGTCTGTCGATTGGACTCCCTCATTTCACACTAAGCCCAGATGGAGAGAGAGAGAGAGACGGAAAGAGCAGTCTGCCTTCTGGGGGATGATTAGCTCTTATTGGGTGAGTGGGATTTATTTGGAAAATAAGGCAGAGACTGAAGTGCGGTGACAAAGGATAAACCGCAGGGAGTTCATGATAATGTTGTTCATCGATGAGCCTCTCTCAGTGAGAAAGAGAGTAAATCTACCTCTGGTCTACCTCCAGTCATGTCTGGATAATTGCAGAATTTATCACTTACATTACTGTTTGTTTAAAAATTCCATTATATATATATATATATATGTGTATATTAAATAATATGTAGTGTTGAATATAGTAGAGCTAAATGAAATTCACCATGATGTGGTATTTTAGGCACAGACAGGTTTATCATATTATTTTTGTTTTGTGCTTCTGATATATTACCATATTACTTTTCATGAAGTATGTTAAGCTTGGTAGATTTTAGAAAGAAATAAAACATGACCCCTGTTCTGTTTAACATGTTAAAACATTGTTAGGACGTGTTATGTGAAGAACAGTGTTACGTGAAATCTGAACAAAATGTAGAATAATGCAACAGTGTTATCTTTTTGTGGTCTTTTCATGAAAAGACCAGGTCACATTGAAACATGAGACATTAAACAAACCAAACCTTGAGTAAAGCATGTTTATTACAGATCTATTACAATACAAAAAAGTCACAATGTTTACTTTAAGGATGACTGTGGTCGGACTCTGCTAATGTGAACCTTTACTGTGTGCTTTTCTTCCCCTTCACTGTGTGGTGCACTACAATGAAATGTGCTCTATTCAGACTATTGAATTTATACTAATTGCCCCATACACAATAAATGATTCACTTTATTGGTTCTTTAGCATTTAAATAATATAAATACAAATGTGGATGGCATTCTCTGATTTTAGATTTTTGGTATACAGTCAGGAAGTCAAAATAAACTAAATACTTTATTAAAACAAAAGATGTTCTGCCAAACAAAAATCTGAGGCTTTAACCCAACACTACTGTGAACAAAAACTGTGCACAGTGAAACCCTTCTAATGAGTGTTATTTGATAGCTTTTTGGCAACATTCAACAGTTGGATGATAAACTACCTCTGGCTCAACTAAAAAGATACACAGAGTGACAGGCAGTATTAACCCACTGTTTCCAGCATTTGTGTCGTAAAGATTTTATGTTTTTAATCCACTGGGTTGAGTTTCGTCTGTAGCACAGCCAGTGGAACCAGCATTTGTCATTTGATCGCGAGCCTGGAGGAAGTAACAAACTCCAGGGATGTCAGCAGGGAAGTTGGGCGGAAGATCCTCTCTTGTCCGGGGGATGAGAGTGAACTCTGGACAATCTTTTAACAATCTGAAATGAGAGAGAAGTAACAAATTGTCCTAAAACCCACATGCAGGTACACAGTAAAACTGCTAGTGCTAAATCACCTCTAACAGAGTGGAATATACTTAAAATACTTGTACTTGTTTTGGCTCATCCAGAAATGATTTAATAAGGAAGATCTTCATGTGTTATTCTTTCTTAAACATAAAAAACACAGATCCATTTGGTGAAATGTTCCTGTTCTTTGTTCATTTAAAATAAATGCAGTTGTTTTACTCACACCTTATTGTACAATAACTGACTCACTGTTGCTCTCGATAACGTCTAAAAATAAATTTACCCTCACTTAAAATTCAAAACTGTAAAATAATAAAATAAACATTTAGTTACACTTGCCAGTAAATTCTGAATACAGAATAAACAAACAGGACAGTTGTTTTGGTTTATACCTGTATGTGGTGGGACTGACGTTAATCTTTCTTGGTAGGCTACAGGACTCAAACTTGTTGGCTAATGTGACGTTATTGCCAAAAAGGCAGTAGCGGGGCATTTTAACACCGACTACACCAGCCAAAACCGAGCCAGAGTGGATCCCGATACGCATCTGAGAATAAAACAAAGCAAAGACTCCCTTTAAAAAAAATTGTTTTCTTCTCAAAAAGAAAGAATCTTTTTTTATACTTTATTGCAAGCCATACGTAATATTAACATTTCTGAGCAAATTCAAAGTCTCCTGATGTGAATTGTTTTCCAAAATATATTTATCATTTAAACAATAATTCAGAAACTCAAACCAAATCTTTAAACAAACATATACCTTTTTCCAAAACTAATGTTTGTTATGTAAGGGATAATGTACATCCAGCCGGTTGTTATCTCAGATTATTACACGGCTCTGTGGAATACTTGATTCTGATTGGTCAGTCACGACATTCCGAGGTATGCTATCCCTCGATGATAACCGGTAAAAGCTAATAACACAGGCTCATCCGGGTAACAGCAGTCGGCGCTGTACTCTTGCTTGAAC
>NW_015506895.1:28168-43052 GCF_001515645.1 Sinocyclocheilus grahami
ACGCGAAATATTGATTTGAGTTGAAATATTTGAACGCAAAGCTTCCGTGAAGACAGCAGTTGCGAGCAAGCGGCAAATTCAAACTAGACGGATATTTAAGGGAAACGGTGCAGTCAAACCACTTATTGCACAACATTTCACCACAAAAATAATTAAGGCAATAAAAGAATTAAGACGAAAATGTTTTAAAACCTTACCAGTTCGTTAGTTCTCTTATAATCCATTACAGCATACAAAACAATCGTAACAAAATGGCAGCAGCTGCGTTTGTATGAAACGAGTGCGAGTCCGCAATACCAGGATGACGTAATTAAATAATTGTACACCATTTTAAATCATGTTTTAATATTTTATTAGCTAAACAAATGCAAATCTTCCACTAAGAAAAAATAGTTCAAGCAAGAGTAGAGCGCCGACTGCTGTTACCCGGATGAGCCTGTGTTATTCGCTTTTACCGGTTATCATCGAGGGATAGCATACCTCGGAATGTCGCGACTGACCAATCAGAATCAAGTATTCCACAGAGCCGTGTAATAAATAAAATTATCATAGTTTTGTATCTAAAGCAGCAGTATTCATGATCGAATTCTAAATCTGATAACTGATTCCACTTCACAATTGCATTGTTAAGAAAAAACTGATCATGCCTATTTTTTAGTCTAAAATAGGATATTAGATGTGACCTTTCAAAAATTATTCACCCTTTGTAGTGGGAGTTTGTCTGCACAAAAATATATAATTCTAATGAGTCACACATTTGTTTTAAATTGACAATTTCTTATTTTATTAACCAACAATACTGTTGGAACATTATTTGGTAACAACTCAGCAGTCTAGCAAAGGTTTGCATGACTAATGAGGAAAGATTTAGAAAATCATAAAAAAAACATACAATTTTAAAAATTATATGGAACATTCGACTCTTTCATATTCATGCTATAACTACACAAAATGTAGAAAAACCTGATGAAACACTAACCTTGATAACCTCCCCCATGGGAGTCGTGACCTCATCAGACAATTCCATCATCTTTAGAGCCATGAGAGCAATCTGGACAGCATGGGTCGGACTCTCTTTGTGTAAGCCTCCAGCTACACAGTACGCATCGCCAATGGTTTCCACCTTGAACACACAAATGAGGACATATGAAAGGTTACGAGAGCAGAGTGCTAAATATTTCATAACACACCTCTGGGTATATTCAAGGTTCATGCCGTAATATTCTGATTTGCTTCTCATGTGACATCAATGTGTTAGCTAAAACCAACTTATAGAGCAGTTCTGCATTTGCACAACAATTACAATTAATATTTAATTTAAAGTGAAAATGTGACGTGACGTGTAGCCAAGTATGTTGTCACATACTTGGAATCTGCTCTGCATTTCACCCATCCAAGTGCACACACACACACACACATGTACACACACCAGGAGCAGTTTTAATTAAATAATTAAGAATATCTAATAATTATTTTATATTATACTTTATATTTTATTTGATTCTATTTTTTGCATAATACTAAAAGCTCACCAGTGCATTCCCATCCATGCACCAGTTTACGTTAACTGACTATTCATATAATTCAAAAAAAAAAAACTGCTATTTTGAAACCATAACAAACTAACTTTACGTTAACAGAATAGTACATCTTGACAGCTTGAGAGACATTAATTCCCTGTTATTGCACATCCAGTTTGGAGATGTTTGAGACACACATCATGAACCAGCTGAGATATGTTGGGAGAAGACAAGAGGGGAATCTATTTTAGGATATAGCTGTCTGTAAGAATGTAAGCAAAGCCAGACACTAAGCTAAACTTTACCTCCACTGTCTTTTTCATGAAATTAATCTCTGCTGCATGTGTATGGGAAATTCTGCTTCAGATTACATTGGCGAACCTCTCAGCGGTTAATGAGCCAGCATGTCAAAAATTATTAAATTAATTATTGTTCGGTTTAAAGATTTCATGTGAATGATCGTTCAAAAATTCCAAGGGCCTCAAGATAAAGTTAAAGGAGAATATTTTTGCAATCTGTGAAAAAATACAGCCACATTTTATTTGCTACTTTTAAGCTGAAATACCTAAAAAGGAAGACTGTGCACTGCACCAAAAACACCACTATTCATTCAAGAGGAATTTAACACTTATCAGTCGTGAGTGGCAGTGAAATGTTCTACATAGTTCTATTTGTTTGGAGTTGACAGCTATACAGCAATTTCACCCACCTTATACACATCCAGCTCACCGCAGTGGTGATCAAACCTAGTGTAGAGCTCACTGAGCATGTTCACCACCTGCATGGGCGTACATCGTGAGCAGATCGCAGTGAAGCCCACGATATCTGAGAACAGCATGGTGACATGATCAAACTTTTTTGCCTGCACAGGAAGTCCCTGCCACAAACGCTGAGCGACGTTCCCTGGGAATATCGTGAAGAGCAGCTCTACTGTTCGCCTCTTCTCTTCTTCCAGGGCTTGGTGTGCCTGTTCCAGGGCAGCTTTGGCTTTACCCAGACGTTTTTTTAGTCCATCCTGGGCCTTGGTCTGCTCTCCAACCAGAACAACATCTCGAAGTGCATTGTGGATGGGTATGTCAGAGAGGTAGAGGCCCCGGCCTGTCAACTCCTCCAGCTTATCTACACACGGAGAGCCGAGGAAGAGGAGAGCGCTAATTTCTGACATGAAGATCATCTGCCCCTTCAGGTCCATATGCTACAATGAGAGGGTTGAGAGAATGGGAATTAATTCAGTTTAGTTTTGGTCTAGTTTGTTATAAATGAGACCAATGTAGAAAAAAAATTAATAAACGTGTATATTATAATATAGGTTAATTTAATATAGTTTTTGTAATATAATGTAATATATTCTAATAACACTCTCATGGCAGTTTGTTACTATTTTATGTTTTGGCAAATTCTAGTGAATTTCTTACAATCTTTTTCACATGTTTTCATACTATCTGCTTTTGCCACATTGAAGGTTTGGTTTAGGCATGGGGTTACAAGTGGACCTTCATTAAAAAAATTAAAAAATAAATAAATCGTTGTACATTTTCATACAAATTTGCCACCAATTTCCCAAAATGTTAAATAGTTTTCTCATGAGATCACTTTGAATATAACATCATATCATTCATCTTGCTCAAAGGTATTCAATATGCACTTAGCTTGCACATTGATTTTGAAGTATGCTCCAGAATATGTCAAGTCGTCCTAACCCTACCACCTGCTTGAGTTCATAGTTTTATTTATGAAAATAATTGGAAATATGGAAATAATTTCTTTGCTGACTGATGTCCATGTGCTTTCCAAAGTAATATACAGTGGGTACGGAAAGTATTCAGACCCCCTTAAATTTTTCACTCTTTGTTATATTGCAGCCATTTGCTAAAATCATTTAAGTAAATTTTTTTTCCTCATTAATGTACACAGCACCCCATATTGACAGAAAAACACAGAATTGTTGACATGTTTGCAGATTTATTAAAAAAGAAAAACTGAAATATCACATGGTCCTAAGTATTCAGACCCCTTGCTGTGACACTCATATATTTAACTCAGGTGCTGTCCATTTCTTCTGATCATCCTTGAGATGGTTCTACACCTTCATTTGAGTCCAGCTGTGTTTGATTATACTGATTGGACTTGATTAGGAAAGCCACACACCTGTCTATATACATTTATTTCATTCTAAGTATAGTTAAAATCTATTAACATATTTACTGACATTTCACTCAAGATTTACTGATATAAAAATTATAATTAAACTTTACTTGGAGTACTACTACACAATGCACATTTCTTAATATTAAACCTAAAATGTCTTTTAATGTCACTATTGATGAGGATTGTATGATCTTTGAATAATAACGGTCTTTAAATGCGAAACATTTAAAGTGTACCTAAAGTATACTTGCAATAGTTCCACTTTTTCACAATCAAATGTACCTAAGAATATCTTTAGTTGGACTTTAGCACTACTTCCACACAATTAAAGTGCATTAAGCACAAATTTAGTTGTTCCAATTTAGTAGATAAGTATATCGGTTTAGTATACCAACAGTACAATTGCACGGCATTACAGTAAGTACATAATATGTAAATGTATTTGTAGCATACTTAGCATGAAATAAATGTATTTCAAATACATTTCAGTATATTTATTTTTCACTAGGTTTAACTCAAATCTTTTAGTTGGCAATATTTACACTCTTTTTTTTCAACCAGCTTATCAAGAGGTGAAAATGAAATGAACTCAATGTGACTGTATCAAACTAACAGCTTTGGTCTTTAGAAAAACTTGCTAAAAGGACACTTTAACACTAATAAAGGAAAGAACATAAGACTAAACTCTACATGAACCATATGAATGCACAAACTCATAATAATGCCTCTGTAACAGTAATGTATATTGTATGTACTACTGTGTACTGTATGAGGTTGCTATGCTATTCCTTTTGTGTGAGCGTAAGGGCAGATCTCATTAATAGAGGCTTTGAGGGGCCTTCCATGTCTTGACATTTGCCGCCATGTTCATTTCATCATCTGCGTGGTACAGGACTTTATTGCATTGTCCTTATTATACTGATCATCTGCAACTGAGACTTGCCATTAAAATTTCCCCTCGACCACCTCATAAAAACTCATCTCAGATCTGCACGAAGATAAACCTATGAGGAAAAATCCTATTAATTACTTTGCACTGATTAGTTGAATCATGTTGCGCTTTTTAATTGTCTAATCAACATGAAACCCAAGGCAATCTTTGATTCCTCTTTCTCTTTGATGTCGGTGTGATAAAATGACATATAAACCTTCAGAAGTTCACATTTCAAATGCAAACCAGCATACGAACGCATTCAAAGCTGCAAACCTAAGTGTTTTTTTCCTCACTCTGTTTGACTTGTCTTAGCGAAGCAATAAGCTTCATGTTTTAAAATTTCCCAAGTAAGCAGTTTCACACGTAACAGGTGGCCCGTTGTTAGCATCAGCATTTCAATACATAGGACACAAGGGCAACCTTATTGCAGAGGGAGAAACGAAACAGTAAAACAAAAAATACCTTTCCAGGGCTGTCAGCAGAGCTCCCTCCATACTGTTTCACCCGGAGCACAAACTGGGTGTTTAGCATGGTTAAAATATCCTGGAAGCTGGCTCGTATTTCAGGTGAAACAATAGCAAAGTGCTCATTGAAAACAGTTCTCCTTTGCCCATCTCTGCATCGCCCGAGCCTCCTCCTCAAACCATCTCCAATCTGCATCAGGCTCATTTCCTGATCTAAGAGAATGTGGAAGGGAAAAGTAGAGTAGAGCAGTGAGAGGGGAATGTCTCCAGATGAGTGTGTCCTCATGGGGCTTGGTGTGAGGCTTCTGCCGTCTCTCACTACTACTGAGTACAGCAGATGAGGCTGATGATTGGCCTGTAGAGCACCACTGTCTTTACCCCCAACATCCATTCTGACTTCCACCCGTGTGCAGTAGAGCAAACACGCCGCCGCCTGGATGATACCCGAGAAGAAGAGCTCGGTGGTGGGGAGGGGATTGAAGAAATAGACTGTTAGGAGTCCTGGATCTTTGTCCAGGCAGAGGATGGAGGCTTGGTGGATGTAACGCTGAACTTCTGGAGTGGGTGGTGTGCTCTGCTTTAAGAGAACGTTGAAGCTGTTGAGAAAATCATGGAGAGCTCCCCCCACCACACGGAGAATATGACCGTCCTCCTCATAACAGTCCCGAAACACCTCCAGACCCAGAGAATTCGTTAGTGTATCCATGGGGATATCTGGGATTTAATCAGTACAATTCATTAAAAAATTTATTCAATATTAAGATCATATAAATATATATTTTTAATGCCTCTTCTTACCTGTTTTAAGGGAGAAGTTTCTCATGACATCTGATAATTGTTCAGCATTGTCCATTGTCTGAGACACATCAGAACTGCATGCTACAGGGCTTTGGACACATATTAAACCATAGTCAATAAATTAATATGTAGAATGTAATAAGGAGAACAACATTAAAACACTTTTGAATTTGAGGTTGAACTAGGAAACAAATGCAGGCTGCATTTCAGCATATACAATATTAATATAATCTAATATAAGCTATATAATAATTCACACTGGCAACATTATAGGCTATATAATTGAATAACTTGTTTGTAATGCAATGTATAAAACAATGAGGAAAAATACTGATGCAGTACAATTATTACCCTACCTATTGTCATGAGAATGAACACAATAACACAATAATTCTGTATGGAAATTTTAAATGATCGAAAAATTGTCAAAATTTGAAATGTGATAAAAGAAAAATATAAGTTCTCACAGATGTAAGATGACATAATGAAAAATAACATCTTACCAACTCATGTCTATCTGCTGTTTCATAACTCTGATCAATGCATTTCGTAATTTTTCGCACTAAAAGAAAAATAAAATACATTAAATATAGCATAGCTTGTGTTTTTTACATTTTAACAGTCGTCTGTGTGTCTTGCACATTGTTCTTAATTACAATATTTCCTTTGCGCGCGTTGCATGTGTACACTGGACATAACGCAGATACAAAACAATTTTCCCAATGCAATGTATAAGAATTTGCTGCAAAATATCATCAGGTAAATTAGACACATCAAACACAGGTATTAATTTACCTCCGGGCACACCAGCTTTCGGATGCTCTCGCCCAGTGAATGCAGATTAACTTTGCTCCGGTTTATTTTGCGTCTGGGCAGAATGTTTGTGTTTGTGCCTTGCACCTCTCTGGATACTGGCAAAACATTCACCGCACTGCTTTCCTCAAAGTCTGCGGGTTCCTCATTTCCAACGACCATAGAAAACGGGCATTCACCCGCAATCTTAAGATCCTTCAGTTTAGCACAAAACATTCTTTGCGTAATAGTCCTTTCCAAACGTGCAGCAGAAATGTCTACATGGTGAATATCCGACTGAGACCATTCCTACCCATCCGAATCCAGGACAGAAGCATTCCACTAGGTGATGGAAAAATATCAGCCCAGAAAATATAATTTCCCCGCACACACACGTCTTACCCAGGAGTAAGCTATTTCAAACTTATCAGCAGCTTTTCCGCCTGCAAACAATATTCATAGTAAATTACAGGGGCAAATGATAAACCAAGGATCATTAAGTATGGCCAATCACAGGACCCAGTGGAACCTCCGGCTAGCCAATGGATGCACCGGCAGGCAGAGCTCCTTAAAGATGTATTATACTCGTCTGGAGATGCGTGATGTTCTCCTGGAGATGCTGTGTACCATGCTCATCGTCCAATGAACTGGCTGGTGATTTTAGAGGTTTTCCGTTCTGCACCGTGTGCTTGCTCGATCCTCAGCTTATTATATATGCTTTCGGTGACGTCTAGCAAATATTTAAATATCACATAGGCTATAGTCTAACCCTAACGTTGGATACTTATGCAACATCACGTTTTCTTTAATCTGAATGATCCAATGCGCAAATGGAAACGCTCTCAACATCTCGCACTTGAATCTGTCACGTATCATATTTGGAGCAAACAATTCATACAAATGCTGAGCTTTGGGGCACCCAGATGTAAAAAAATTAATTGCAATGCAACTCATAAAAATGCGGGAAGAGATGTTATATAAGGGTCTCAAGGCTTTGCATTCTTTCATGGGTCTCTTTGCCATGAACAGACAGCCAAGACTTGTCAGGCTAATGAGGAGCATCGAGTTCTCGAGATCACACTATGATTCCAGTTGAATGAGCCTAATTATTTGGATAAAAAAAACTACATTTAACAACTAAAACACCCATATATTTTTATTTAAAAAAAATAAACCTCACAATAAATTTCACAATATTTCATACATTTATACAGGCATTCATTCTTGTTGGGTGACAATGACTTGTTTTCGACGTAGCAGTGGTCTTGAACCTGCAGACACTGCAATAGCTGGGGAAATTATGGTGCAAAACAGATCAATAACATGTACACAGATCGATGAAAACTTGAAATCACTCAGTATTCAATTATTTTGTTCATCACTGGTCTTGGTCAGTGACATGTTTCTGAAATAATTTGGAATAAAAGAGACTCAGAGATCACCCTAACATCATGGTTACCTTGCATTATTGGCATGTTAGAATGTCTAAAATAATTGTATTTAATAATAATTTTGTTGTTTGTGCACAGGAAATAAATAAAAGTTAGATCTCTGTAATATCTCATTGCTTACTAGACAGCTGTGTAATTAAATGGGGAGATGATAGCCTACTTGTGCTAGATTTATTTATTTATTTCTCCTGTGACAAAATAATCAAATCTTGTATATGGAAAAAATAAAAATAAAATAAATAAATAAATAATCTTTTATTTGCACCTGTTTTTGGTTGTTATGAGACATACAGTCTCTGCCCATTCTCCGCTACTATTCTTATCAGTAGTTGAACACAATCAAAATAGTACAAACAAAGTTCAGTACAAACAAGCAGGCAATGGGATCTGCAGGAATTTGAATGATGGGATTTAACATTTCTATGGAAATCTGCAGATCTTTCAATAAAGTTCTGTAGGCTGCATAATCCTTGGACATATGCATAAACAACAGGCTACAATTTTTCTCAAATTACTGATTTTTTCTTAGTCCACTTTGCTCTTAATATTCAGGAATAAAAAATTACTGTATAGTGATATTATGCATCTTTAATATTGCACTCTTTTCACATTCAAATCAAATTAGGAGGACATCTTTAAATTAAGGAGAAAAAGAAGGTCACAACAGTCTTGTTAATTTTTTTAAAGGATGCACGACTTTCATGACATTAACATGTATTGGAGGTTGCAGATGCTGAACCCATCATCAGTTCATGGAACTCAAATAGCTCCATAAGAGCTCACTGATTAACAAACAAGAGGAATCATGGGCAGCTATACTGCAGAGTGAAGTGATCATTTCTCTGATTTACATTAATGGCTGCCTGATGGCCACAGATGTGTCAACACATTATGTCATGCCAGTATTTTTCAGACTTTTTTTTTAGTTTTAGAGTTATGCATATGCTTTCAGTTGCTTTTTTATGGTTGTTTATGTTTCTGTGTACATACTGTATGTGTATGTGATATTGGCCTTGATCATATCTATGTGATCATCATATAAACACTGGCTACTCATCAGCATTAAAAAAGGAAAAGAGTTTGCCTTAAAGCTGCCAACATGGAACCCAAGCTTCACTGGAAGCACAGAGAAAAAGGAAGTGTGACATTTGTTTCCTTCTTAGTTTGTTAGTTCCATCCTCATTTGTCTTCGATAGCGCTTCTTGGTTGCGTGATGTCAAGCTTTGACTCTATTTGTGCCCACGTGCTTTAAAAGCCATACAGCACCAGCTATAATCGTCTTCTATTCTCTCTCTGTCTCTCTCTGACCATGCATAAACCGGACAAATAATCAGTCTCCTGCTAAAATAGCACACCATTAAGAATTCATTGCTTTTAAAAACTATTAAAGTTTGGAACAAAACAGTGATTTTTGTTAGCCTGGCAATCCAAACCTTCAGATTTGACTCAATTTTGCACCAAACCGGGTTTGATTTTACTTCTCTTTGCCCCAGAATAGCAGTAGTTTGATTATTTGTCATAGCAGTAGTTCTATTGTCAAACAAATGTATTATTCACCTTTCTTTTCAAAAAATGTTAATGTAGCTGCAGCTAAAATGATGGATTGTATGGAATTACAAAGGACTCTGACACATGAATACAAATATTTTAGCACAGAATGTCACTAAATAAAGTCTCCCGTCTTCATGTCTGTTACAAGCATGACTCATTTAATCGTGCCATCAGTTCGTTAGCATACATCATGTTTGGTAGAAGTTGTTTATTTTCACAGTGGTGCCAGGCATGAATGATTCAAATTCCATGGGTACTGTGAGACATATGCAGAACTGGAATCACTGCTAGATCTGTGCCTAATGTCATTGAGCGATATAATTGATTTTACGTTTGCAATGCATCAAGTCCAAAATCTTGTGTAAGGCAGCGTGAATTATTCCTCAGAGGGGGCAAAGGGAGCAAACCTCCCTGTAACTGGTGAAACAAACAACACTACAGCTGAGTTGGTCAGCAGAACAATAATAGCAGGTGTGTGTCTTTATGTTATTTGTCCATTCACAAGATATAAAATGGAAACATAGTGGGGGCATATATATGTATATATAACGTAACGTAACATAACGTATAAAGTATATAATGTGGTTATATGTCTAACACCATGGTTCAAAAGTTTGTGGTTGTCTCTTATGCTCACCTGCATTTATTTGATGGAAAATACAGAAAATACGGTAATATGTGAAAGATTATTTCAATTTAAAATAACGTTATGTAATAACAAGATTGTCATGTCACCAGTGATGGAAAAGCTGAATTTTCCATTCGAACCAGCCATTACTCCAGTCTTCAGTGTTACATGATCCTTCAGAAATCATTCTACAACCCCAATTCCAGAAAAGTTGGGACGTTTTGTGAAATGCCAAAAAATTAAGAATGTTGTTTGTCCATTCTCTTTGACCTTTATTTAAAAAGTACAAAGAAAAATTACAGTGTTTAAATTATTTTGTAAATATAAACAAATGTTTATTTTGATGGCTATTACACACTCCAAAAATGTTAGGACACAGGCATGTTTACCACTGTGTCAAATCACCTTTTCTTTTTTTTTAAATTAAATACACATTTAAAGCATCTGGGAATTAAGTATACTATTTATTAAAAGTTTTGCAAGCAACATTTTTGCCCAGTCTTGCCTGATACAAGACTTCAGCTGCTCAACAGTTCATAGTCGTTGTTGTCTAATTCTCCTTTTCATGACTGGTCATACATTTTCAATAGGAGACAGATCTGCTGGCCAGTCAGTCACATCCACATGTGTCTATGGAACGCTGTTGTGGCACATGCAGAATGAGGCCTGGAATGGACTTCCTGAGAAAGACATCATCTTGATGGTAGTATACAATCCCAATATATGCCTCCATGTCAATGGTACCTTCACACTTATGCAAGTCACCCATGCCGTTTGCACTGATGCACCCATATACCATGACAAATGTTTGCTTTTGCTTCTGTAACTGATTAAAGTCTGGGTGGTCACTTTTGTCTTTGGGACTGACAATTTGATGTCCATTTTCCCCAAAAACAAGCTGAAATGTGGACTCATCTGACCACAGCACACATATTCACTGTCTTTTGGACAATCTAAGATGAGCTCGGGCCCAGAAATCTCGCTGGCATCTCTGCCTAGAATTGATATATAGATTTATCCTTGTATAACAGATATTCAAGTTGCATTTCTTGTCAGGACTTATGTGACAACAGTTTTCCATAGTACTCCTGAGCCCATGTGGCTATATTTCACACAGCAGCATGACGGTTTCTCATGCAATATCATCTGAGGCCTCAAAGGTCACACATTCGACTGAGTTGTCTTGCCTGGCCCTACACTTTTACTTTTATCCAAGATTTCTCTGGATTCCCTGAATCTTTTCACAATATATGTATGTAGATGGTAAAATATCTAAATTATTTGCAATTTTGCATTGAGAAATGGGGTTTTTTTTGGTTTGTCTGACAATTCTCTCTTTGTTTGTCTATTTTTTTTTGTGCACAAAGTAATGAGCCATGCCCATCTTTGCTGGCAAAGACTGAGATGCCCCGTTTACAACCAATCACAATACTTTAACCTATTACAAATTTATCTGCTTATTGTGGACTGTTTCAAAATGGTTTAACTTCGATAGTCTGTAATCTTTTCACTTTTATTATGCCTCTTTTTGGAGTGTGTTGCAGCCATTAAAATCAAAATGTATTTATATTTACACAATTTTAAGCTGGTCGGTGAAAACATTTGAAATATTTTCTTTGTACTTTTGTCAATTAAATAAAGGGGGAAAAAAAGAGACAGATTCTTGATTTAATTGCATTTTACAAAACAACCTAAAATGCCTTGTATTAGGGCTGTAATATTTTGATCTAGTGCTCAAGAAACATTTCTCTTTGTTTCATGAATGTGGAAAACAGTTGTGCTACTTAATATTTTTGTGGAAACCATGATACATTTTTACCGGATTCTTTAATGAATAAAAAGAAGCAAAATTTATTCAAAATAGAAATCTTTTGTAACATTTACTGTCCTTTTAGATCAATTTAATGCATACTTGCTGAGTAAAAATATGAATAAAAAAAATTTAAATAAATAAAAAAAACTTCAATGCTTTATTTACCTCAGTAACCCTCTGGAACTGTCTGCCGCTTCTGAATTTATTCAAAGAAAATCATAGGTGTTCACACAGTCCCTTGAACTTGTTTTCCAACCTACCCATAAATGACACAACACGCTCCCCCTCAATTCCCAGTTCAACCCAGCTGAGGGTCCTCGTAGCCATAAAGGATGTTTGTTCTGACTGATTGTTAATCTCATAATCCGAAGTTGTGTGCATGGCTGAGCAGGACGTTATGTCGAAAGGGAGTTTGCCATTAGGAGCCCATAATGACACAGAAAACAATACTGAACATGAAGCACTCTGAATGGTACTCCAAACCAACACAGCATGCTTATTCATTCATTTCATCTCTTCGTTCTTGAGAATGAGCCACAAACTGAGCAGTGGATTTCACAGGCAGGCACATAACACAGTGTTTTTGACCTTGGACTAGAAATTGTGTGAAAGCACGGAATGAAATGAATACCCACAGTGGCATAAAATGATATTTAGTGCTCTTCTCTGGGGGTGAAATGATTGTAGAAATAACAGAACAAGAATGTATTTCAAATGTTTCAAAATAATGAATGTTACATAAATCTTATCGATTACTGTATATCTGTGTGTCAATATTTTGCTCTTTAGCACCAACTACTATTTAAAGAATCAATCAGAGGTTTGTGTACAGTGGATGAACTTTACTAACAGAGTGCAAAACTGTTATTTACAGACTTCCACTCTTCCACAAGATTAGTCTCTGCAATATCTAGGGAGAGAGCCTGAATCATTATGTAATCCTGTCACGCATTTATGAACGCAATGATGGTTTCGAGCAGCACTGGGAGTTTGTGTATGTGTGTGACTAGAATGTCATAGCTCAATGCCATAGCAACACACCATCCACCAGCAGAAATGTTTAACTGAGTCCAATAACGTGACTGAAATATTCTTTCTCCGAGGAAATATTTTCTCTCTAATTGTCTAATCTCTCTAATTGTTCTTATATGCTTATATGTTCGCTGGAATGAAGAACAATTGCATGGATTGACCATATCCTTGAAAGCGCAAATGTATGCAAGGCACAATGTTACAATATTTAAAATATTGCCATATACCTTTAAAGGATCCTGTTTATGGGCCCCTTGCTGCAATCAGTCTTGCAGGAGCTCATTTATTCTTCAGAGCAGCAAAACAGCAAGATGAGGACTTTAATTAATGTGCTATAGGCAGACTGGCCCCTGACAGCTCAGTTTATTATAACACCAATGTGATTACTGTTATTATTTTTAGCACCAGTAGTAGTGGTAAAAGTAGCTCTGTCTAAGCACACATGCACACAAATGTTTTTAGTTGTTGTTGTGTTTCACCCATATTGTAGAGGTCTCAAATTACTTGATAAATTTACCAATCCATTTATTGCAAAGCAAGTCAAAGTGCTGAATATGTAAACCTTAAACAAATGACTGTACAGCGCACTGAAAAACAGCTGGTGTAGAAACAAAGTAATTTCACAAATAATTACAAAGGAATGGCAAGATAAACATTGAATTAAGAGTGGAATTTTAGAATTATTAAGTAAAAAGACTCAAATAGCTTTTTCATTTAGCAAAATTACAAAGATCTTTGTTTTATTTACAGCCTCAAAAAATTCATTTTTACAGCGTAATTGCAAGCCCAAAAGCTAACGTGAGGACTTGGCAGTGAGCACCACAGGAAACATTCCAGTAGAGCATCCTCATGCTGAAACATCACAAACACATTTAAAAGCTTAAATAATAGAAAGAGTTGAGGAAGGGGACCAGAGAGGCTCTTTCTCCATCTTTTGGCCTTTTTAATAAAACCCTGAAACAGAAAAAAAACAGTTTGATTTTGAGTCCAAGTCTGAGTCCAAAATGGGCCAAGTTGGACTCAAGGCCGAGTTCGTTTCAAATACGCCGAGTCCAGAACTTAAATTAGATTAAAAAAGATTTGATATTGCAACTGTAAAATCAACATTTAAATTAATATTTAAAACCTTCACAAACCAATGACAATAAATGATTACTAACATTCATCAAAAATATGTTCTTTAGTGTTTAGCAGAAATGAGAAATGAGCCAATTGTAACCTATATTTTATGTTCTTTTTTTCTCAGGCCAGCTAAAATAAATTGACACCTACATTGCATGTAAAAGATTCACAAATTAAAACCTAGTGTTTTTCTAATAAATTATGCAAAGTTTAAACAAAGGAATAAACCACATTGTTTCATTTGGCTCCTAATATGGTCATCCTGAGCTTAGCATGGAAGAATGTACTAAGCAGTGAAGAGGAATATCAATATATCAGATGATGTTTACTTTACCACACATTTCCCCATAACAAATCAGCTACATGTAGGAACCATTTATGAGTTGCAACACATTTCAAACATAAACCAAACCTCGTGTAAGCTAATTCCCCCTTTTACAATGGTACAGTGCCGCTGTTACTATGCCATGGCATATTTACACATATAGAAGAGGGATTTATTACAGTTTCGTTTCACCATGTTACAACCCCACGTCATGTGTTTACAAAAAAAAAAAAAAAAAGGCCCACGGCTGCCAGCCTCTGCCCTTCAAGGGAAGCAGTGTAAAACAATCTTAGGTTTCCCCCAGCG
>NW_015506895.1:44274-54637 GCF_001515645.1 Sinocyclocheilus grahami
AGGGTTTTTTTTAATTTTCTTTTCCCCATTTTACACCCCCACGCAATTTTTTAAAAAAAAAAAAAAAAAAAGGCCCACGGCTGTCAGTCTCTGCTCTTAAAAGGTAGCCATGATAAACAATCTTAGGTTTCCCACAGCGTTCAGCCCATGACCAGACCTTTTAAGACTGGAGCACTGATGCTGTGTTTACTTGGAGGAGAAGGGCAAAGGGAACCACATGGAGAGTGACAACTACACATCCAAATAGCAACCTGAGATCCAAGGCTGCACATCAGGAGAGAAAAAAACATGATGGTCTGAGTCTATGTGTGGACACAGCTGTCTCTAGAAGCACAAATACGACAAGTGTTTGTCCAGCAAACTGTGAGGTGCCATATGGTCGTAAGGAGAACCACAGAGCAGAAAAATATTTAGGTTTATCAGTTTTGTCTTTTTAGAGAGGAAATTGCATTTGTCAGTTGAATGCACTTTAGGAGCAAAAACTTTTAATAGCTACATGAGGCACCAGAGAACAGAATATTTCTTGTAAATGTTCATGTCATTAAAAAAATTTAGAGCTGACAGACTATTACAAACCGATTTTAAAATTGCAATAATTATCTCTATTCCTTAACACAGACACACATCAAAACAAAAATTACATGTTGAGTGAAAGACTGACAGACACAGAGATATAATACTCTGTCTCTTTTCACAGCAAGCCAATCATCTGAAAAAGGCTTGATGTGTCATTGGGTGCCTTATAAATAACATTCATTGGAAATTACAGGAAGTGTTAGAATATCTGCGTCTATACTGTAAGACCCATTCACACCAAGTACAATAACTAAAACAATGACTATAAAGATAATTAGGCTATATAGCATCCACACCGATGAATGATAAGATTGTTTATAAGCACGCACCAAAGTTTTGCCATCTGCCAATATTAAAGGGGTCATATGATGCTGCTAAAAAGAATATTATTTTGTGGTCGTCAGTGGTAAATCCTTTAAATGAAAACGTACTTACAGTCTGTGAGTCAGAACAGCCGGCATTGTAGTCTACTCTACCAGGATCAGGAAACAGTCCTCCATAAAATGCGCTGCATACATCTGAATATTTGGGTTGAATTGTTCTGGAACAGTGTTGTAAATACAACTTAACCACTGATTTCTAGTCGTGTCCTCTTTTGGAAGGCCAAACAAAGTAGTTTCGCTTTCACAACGAAACACATGGCATCACACACGGCGGGCTAGAGTGAGCGGCGGCCGGCAGGCTTGAGTGAGGAACGGCCGGCGGGCTTGCGGCAACCACAAGTAACGACCCCGGGCTGGACTCCGCTTTGTCCACGGTGAAAGCCGATCTGGCGATCCACAGCGCGAAGTTTATGTATTCCCTCGGTGACCAGCACGGATCAGCTCTAGGCATGACGAAGCGGGTATCGTCCTCTTTTGGAAGGCCAAACAAAGTAGTTTCACTTTCACAATGAAGCACACAGCGCCTTCACGACATGGCGGCAGCAACAATACTACAGCGAGAATAAAAGTTACGCCTTCTTTCTTTGCGTGAACATTTAGGCGGTGTTATGCAAATCTTCCCACATCGTGATGTAGACATGTGGGGGCGTGTTAGAACAAGCCATTTTAGGTAGGCGTGGTTGACTCTTAACTTTTATAAAGAATATCTCTTTGGATTTGAGACTTTAGTCTTTGCAACTTTACAGATCTTCTTTATGCACCAAGAGCTTGTAACACTTCATAGAGAAAGGAAAAATTTTAATCGCATCATATGACCCCTTTAAAAAGGCCAAGTCAGGTTGATTTTGATTGGCTGTCACTTTTAATGATAATCAACTGGGAAAAATTCTTTAAAAAAAAGTGATTCCAACGATATTGTTCTTCTTCATCAATATTGTTATAAATGTGGTGGTTCATTTGCTATTTGCGTGCTATCGCTATCTAATGACTATCAAAACTTTATGGCTGTTCACACCAATCACTATAAATTTATTTTCATTCTGAGTATAAGATTCAGTTTAGGCATTTATTTACTTCTAAACAATGACTGATACATACAGAGCACATGTGTTACCATATGTGATACACTCCATAAGTATGTGTGTTAATATGTGAATAAAAGCCAACCTAAAATTTGTTCATTATGTAAAGTGATCATATCTCCTCATAATACTTGGTTTAAATCACTCAATTAAACCTGTCATTTCATTAAAATATTTCATTAAAAATACCTTAGTTTATGTTTCGAAGATTAACCAAAGTTTTGTGGGTTTGGAACGACATGAGGGTGAGTAAATGTTGAATTTTCACTTATGGCTGAACTATCCCTTTAACTTAGTCAAGTTCTAGAGAGTAAGTTGTGAGTAGTTCAAAAGGCCTAAGTTCAGTCATCTTCCTGGAGCCCAAAAAGTGCCTATTTTGAATGTCTTCCTTCTTTCACATTTCAGGTCTTTAGAGGTTCTAATAATGATAACTTGAATCGTGTGTGTTTGATTAAGGTGACATGCAACATGTTCATTGCTGGGTGCTCCAGGAACATGGTTGAAAACCACTGGTCTAAAATAGGGTTCAACCAATGGCAAAGCAATCGAGAGGCATGCAGAACGGTTCTTCTCAACTCTGGTCCTGGGAACCTACTGTATATGTACTCTGCACATTTTGTATGTCTCTCTTATCTGACACACTCATTTGAGTTCACGGAGCTCTCTTCTAACGAGGTGATGACTGAATCAAGTGTGTTAAATAAGGCATATAAAATGAGACATACAAAAGTGTGACTGGAGTTAAGAACCTCTGCTCTAAAAGCTGTGGACAAATTGGTACTGATATCTACTCTGCATGTAGTAAGAACATTGACATTCTAGTCAGTGTCATTCGATGAATCCTCAATCTGCCCAGGCTGGATTCTCTTTATCTCTTTAGGAATTACCATTTATAAATGGCAAGACCGCTGGGAGCATGTCTCCACTGATGAATTCAGTAAATTTCAAAGCAGGAGAAGGGATGGGGTGCATGTTGTGTAGTAGGGAGCAGGTGAAGTCAGGTAAAGTGGCTGGAATATCACCATAGTAGCAAAATTTAATTGCAAATCATTTCAAATATTTTGAGACAGAGTTTACTAAAGTGGCAATTCCTTTTATGGAGCCTGGAGTTGAAAAATGTGTGTCCTGACAAGCTAATTGCTAATAATCTGCTATAATGTTTATTTTAATGATTTCTTTAATACTTTCAGACCTACTCCCTTGCGAACACATGAATATACAAACTTTAAAATGTAATTAGCTATTTTATATCTCCTTCTAATCTTCTTCTATCTTTGCTCACACTGACGTTCAGGTTCCACTGGGCCATTTTATTAGACGTATTTATATTACACAAATTAGAATTTAAAGAAGTTAGAAAAAATATATTTTGTATTACATGGAATGAACGTCCAGCAGAAAGAGAAAACTTACAGCCTACAACAAAAAAAGGCTGTAAAAAAGAAGAAAAAAGAGAAAAAAAGAAATCAAAAACTTTGACACTGACCAAGCAAACATATATGACCAACAATATGATAAATCACAAATTTATCATATTGTCAACAAATTACCTTTTATTATTTATGGAAAGCATGTTTTCTTTCTCTTACAACATTTAGGAAATGAGATAAGCACACATTCAAAATGTGCATCCCTATGTTAAAGCAGACTACAAATAGAACACCGGAAATCCAAATGGTTTTAACAGTTCGTTTATCGTTGACATACTGAATTCCATTTTATTGCATCCTATTTCCTTCTCTCTCCATCTCCTGGACCAGTATTATTTATAGCTTTATATTTCATTGACAAAAACCATTCAGGCTTTGTTGGTGCTCCAAGGCATCTTCCAGCAACCTGATCTTTCCCCATCATCCCCCTTTTTCTGTTTGACACAAACCAGCAAGCAGCTTACAACTCACAACTCAAACAAACCACACAGACATTTAAAAAGTTGCTTCCTCTTAATAAGGAACCTCTACATTTGTTGTATAGCAGCTGGTGCATTTAAAACTTCTAAGTTTTAACTGTAAAAGTAACTTCATAAAACCTACTGGTTACATTGACATAAGCAGTTTTTATTAAACCTTTTATTAAACCTTCAGACATAAATCTATTGCTGAATTGTAAAAATGCATGGCTGGTATTTGGCTGGTTCTCTTTCGCACTGCTATTGCTTGATTATTTTTCAAAAGTTTCCCTGAAAGAACAAGGCTGGTTGTTCTTCAGACCTAAGGTTAACAGAACTTTTGGAGCAGGTTATTTTGTACACATTACTCTTTTAAGTCATTTTACTAGTTTAATCAGAACACGCAAAAGGCTATTATGCTTGCAAAGGATACTGAAAAATGGAATAGTCTAATATTCTTCTACAGTATAAAGGAATTATTGGAGTACTGGTTTGAGGCTGGTGTAAGATTCAGATATTGCATAACCACAGTGATTTTTTAAATCTTTGTGTAACAGCTGATGGGCACAGCTGCCAGAGTAAGTAGATGGCGTAAGTGGGTTTCCTCTACGGTGCCTTAGGCCACCGATGCTCCTCTGTATATGCACTTTACCCTCCATATAAAAATGATTACAGAACGGCAATACACAGTCATTCTCTATGCACTTTAGTGCAAATAAGAGGAATGACTGAAGGAATATTCCAGGTTCAATATAAAAGTTTAGTTCAATCAGCAGATTTTGTAGCATATTGCGTACCACAACATCTCATATGTACCTTATTTAAGAGCATAAATGTGCAGTTTAGAATTTAAAAAAAGCACTTACAGTATATTCATTATTCTGTTTTTAAAAAGGTGTAGCTGATTATATTATTTTATGTTTAGTTTATGGCATACGAGACATTATCATAGCAACAAAGTTGTAAAATACTATATCTTCATACAAAAATGTTAATAAGCATTTTATTCAAACATAAATCATTTTATTTAGCATATTGTTTCAGTCCAGTTCAGTTCAACTTTATTGTTAAACCTAAGGTCCAATAGCAGACACACACATACTATATAGAAACAAACAATAAATAAATAAATAAATATTGACATTTAAGCATTGGCCCGATTCACTTCCATTAAGCATCTCACTGTAACCCGTATTTCTATTCTTTAGGGACTGATTGAAATACATTTTTGAGATAATAAACAACATGTCATAATTGTTGTCGATTTAAGCTTAACTTGTATTAAACCTGGGATATAAGACTATTTTTCCAAAACTGTGACATTGCTAAGTGATTTGACTAGTATTATTTTAATTGGCCCTTTGATAAATTTGACTATAAATTCCAAATTAATATTTATATATGATTCTACTCTATAGTTGTCTTGGCCATATGAAGTGTTCTAATGAGACAAAGTAATAATGTTAATGATGTATTAATGGAAGTCATTATGAAGTAATACCATTGCATTCAAAGTTCTGTCATGAATCTCTAGATGGCGCAGGCTAATAGGTTCTAACTCAGTCTGACATAATGACACATGGCACAACTGACTGGTTTCTTTTGGTATCAGCAGCCAATGAGCTTGCTGCTCAACATTCAAATATCTGGCTAATGTTTGCTGTAGCAGTTGCGTCGCAATTCAGAAACCCTCCACCTTCCCCAGCTCCACCTGTATAGACCTGCTATAGGATGGTGTCATGTATCATTCAGCAATTGGTCCAGACATGACAAGGAGACACCCAGCCAGACACAAGCACAAACCAGAAAATTGTGCAACAGATAAAATCAGCTTTCAGAATCTGCAAAATGTGCCCTGCCCTAAGCTATTTTACATAATAGGGGTTTACATGATAATAGGATTACATGATTCCATATTATTATTTTTTACACAATAGCAATAATTTTTCAATAATCCGCTACTGATGAGCACATTAACTTTGAATTATCACTCAGTAGGTTATTTTACCATGTATTACTTTGGAAGGCATTTCTCTTTCAAACACATTAAAATGCACACAAACAAATACAAATACACCAACTTTTTTTTTTCATCTGATCCTCTTTCACCTAATATATTTTTATTTGAAGTTCCCCTGAAATTTTTTAAATAAATATTTTAATAATTAAGTATCACATTTGCATGTTCATGGTTCTCTAATCTTTTCAGTGTGTTTTATTTTGATTAGATTTTTCTATAAAATCAGTGTCAGAAACTAAAATACACTTTCTTGAATGTAAACAGGTTGTCTTGCTCAAGACATGTCACCCAAACCCAAACCCAGGCAGAGGACAGCAAATATGTGTGACATTGGTCAGTTAGAAGAGGAAACACAAGCAGAGACCACTGCTTGCAGCAGAACAGCCACATCTTCTATGTCTATAGGCCTCTCCAACACATTCTCTACTGAGAAGAGTCAAATCTCTACCAATGATAGTGTTCTGGTGAGAATGCCTTAATAATAGAAAGACACAAATTGTCAGCAGAATACCAATTTAAACACCGTAAATGCTAAAACCCAAGCTTAGAGATGTTACTTTTTTTAATTACAAGTATGAATTTAGTGGAGGCATGTGTACAGTATTAAAAACAAAGATTTTTTATTGGCAGCATTTGGCACCAATTCTTTCATGAAGAACATTTAACATCCATGGAAACTTTACAAAAAACTTTGCACAAAAAGTGTTTTATAGTGTAAAAGGGTTCTTCAGGTTATTAATATGTCCTTCACACTAAGAAAAATTATTATTTTAAAGGGGTCATATGATGCGATTTCAAGTTTTCGTTTCTCTTTGGAGTGTTACAAGCTGTTTGTGCATAGATAAGATCCCTAAAGTTACAAAGACTAAAGTCTCAAACCCAAAGAGATATTCTTTTAAAAAGTTAAGAGTTGTCCACGCCCTCCTAAAACGGCTCATTCTAACACGCCCCCACATGTCTACGTCACTGTGTGGGAAGATTTGCATAACGCCGCCCAAATGTTCACGCAAAGAAAGAAAGCGTAACTTTTATTCTCGCTGTAGTATTGTTGCTGCCGCCATGTCGTGGAGACGCTGTGTGTTTCGTTGTGAAAGCGAAACTACTTTGTTTGGCCTTCCAAATGAGGACACAACTAGAACTCAGTAGTTAAGTTGTATTTACAACACTGTTCCAGAACAGTTCAACCCAAATATTCGAGTGTGTGCAGCGCATTTAATGGAGGACTGTTTCCTGGGAGAGTAGCCTACAATGCGCCTGTGCACAAAGGCTGTTTCTATAAAGTGGGGCAATTCCAACTTTGCAAGGACAGTCTGGCACTTCTGACTTACAGCCTGTAAGTATGTTTTCATATTTAAAGAATTTGCCACTGATGATTCAAACACGAATTTTGAGCAGTGCTTGTTGTTTGTCCTTTCTCAGATCACAAATGCAGACATGATTTTATCTTTACGCGGCGTGATATGCAACGCAATGCGTAATAAGACAGTATAAGTCTTTATAATGAGGGGTGCACATAAGTGGTCCGCATGCGCAACCAAAATAAGAAATGCGCTGTGTAAATGAGTTCAGAGCACACGTTTGCGTACCGATATGGGCTGTGTTTCCCAAAGTCATCGTAAGCCTAAGTACATCGGAGACCCATTGCCACCTATGGAGCTACGATCAATTTAGGCTTACAATGCTTTTTGGAAACGCAGCCATGGTTGACAGCTGTTAATGCACAATTACCATTTTAGATCGACAAACTGTACTGTATACGATTTTTATTCAAACTGAAAGCATAAATCTAGGCTAACGTTTTCAAAGCACAAAGCAAAACTGTGACATTTCATTCACTGACGCTCTACAATCGGCAGTGCTAAACCCGGAAGCGCATATACTTACTTGCCGGCAACCCACCAAAATAAAAGCTTGCTGATTTTAAGTTTGAAAATGAAAAATGAAAATAATTCAAATTAAAGGTTCAAATTAAAATAATAAAGATATAAGCATTTTATTTTTAAGTTTACTATAAAATAATTGTATTTGTATTTAATACTCCCTTTTTATTTTAAAATAAAATAGTATTATCACACTTTATTATTTAGTTTATTATTTTATTGAAAAAAACAAAACTAAATAAAGTGCAATAATATTATCACTATTATTAATTTATTTTTTATAGTTATATGCCGTGTGAGGACCAAACCAAATCTCCAGGTTCTCATATGAGAACCAGGCTGAAAAACTTATGTGCACCCCTGATTATAATCAGTAATTATGTCCCCACTGGATGCAACAAATGCCTCGTTTGTAATGGGTTTTAATGTTTTGTCTCGTCGCTCCGGGACACGGCATGTATGGTAAGGGGCGTAACATTTCCATCACATGCTTGAGGCATTCAGCCAATCACAACGCACTGGATAGCTGGCCAATCAGAGCACACCTCGCTTCCTCAGAACGATGCGCCCCCCTCCGGAAGGCGTGTCCTCACGCCATATAACATCCAATGGGGAGGGGGGATGGGCACTCTGGTACCCGTTCTGGGTGCCATGGTGGAGCAGGGGACTCGGGAGGCCATGGCGGATCCGGGGACTCGGGAGGCCAAGGCAGAGCAGGGGACTCGGGAGGCCATGGCGGAGCAGGTAGTTTAGGAGGCCACGGTGAAGCAATCTCCGAGGCCGCGGCCCCAACCCCTGCCTCGGCCTCTACGGCTGGAGCCTTACTACCCCCCCCAAAAAAATACTTTGGGAAATTTACGGGGCTGTACTTGGGGCCTGGAGCCCTCCCTGGGCTTAATGGGGAATCTGCAGCCCTCCCTGGGCTGAACTGGGAATCAGGAGCCCTTCCCGGGCTACACTCGGGATCAGGAGCCCTTCCTGGGCTGACCTGGGGATCAGGAGCCCTTCCTGGGCTATACTCGGGAACAGAAGCCCTTCCTGGGTTGAACTGGGAATCAGGAGCCCTTCGTGGACTATACTCGGGATCAGGAGCCCTTCCTGGGCTTAACTGGGGAACAGGGTAGCGCTTACATGGTGCTGGCACTGGAGGGCGCTCTGGAGGAGCAGGCACAGCAAAGCGCATTCGAGGAGCTGGGACTGGAGTGATGTTTGGGACTGGAGCCGACACTGTAGCGAGCTCTGGGACTGGAGCCGACACTGGAGCGAGCTCTGGGACTGGAGCCGACACTGGAGCGAGCTCTGGGGTAGGAGCTGACACTGGAGCGAGCTCTGGGGCTGGCACATTATTGTTCGTGGGGCTTGCCACACTAACGTCCTCTCGGCTTGCCACATTAACTGTCGGCTGACTTGGGGAAGCCGCGGACGGCGGCGTACTGGTTCTGGCTTGGGACTGGACACTCCCCAGACACCGGAAGACACCTTCCCTCCAAGTTAGTCCAGTGGTGTCTGGGAGGTCCACGGAGCAATGGTAGTTGGCCCCGATCCAGAACAGCTGATTGAGGATGGCGTCCCCTAACGCTGTCACCTCAGCGAGCTTGCAGAACTCCCGGGCGTACTCATAGAAGGGGAGATCGCGGCGAGCTAGGGTGGCGACGCGAGCGGCAATTTCCATCGCCGCGGGGTGGGGGAAAACCAGGAAACAAAAACTGTCAAAAAGGCGGGGAAAAACAAACGCGAGGAAAAAGTCGCCGCTCACTTTCGGTTTAGGTCCAGTATTTTGTCACGGGTGCACTGCTGAGCGGACTGAGGAGCAAGGAACGGAGAGAGACGAGGAGTACATCAATCCAACTGGGTTTAATTGACACAACGGAACATGGAACACTCACGCTATACATAATGACATGAACAATACCGGACGCTGGAGCACACACAGGGAACCCTATTTATACACACAGGAGGAGGGGATGACGAGACACACCTGGGAGCAATGAAACATCAAGGAAAACACCTGGGACAAATTAAACATGGGAAAGGAAGGCACATGAGGAGCAAAACAACCACAAAACAGAGTCTGACAGTATATTTATACCACTTCATATAGTTAATCAATTTCACATGAAGAGTGCCTTTTTTCTCCAAAAATTCCCATATACAAATGTGATATTGATTTTTTACAACAGTTCAATAAACTAGAAGTTTTATTAAGAGACTTACTATTTCCTGTTTTTGCACTATTTCGCCAACAAAAATAATTCCAAACACAGCCACAGCGCTGTTTTGTGTCTTTGAGCACCATGACAGCGTTTTGTTCCTGAATGAATCACTCGTTTAAGTGATTCGGTTCATTCGCAATGACTCGCTTATTAACAGTGACTTGCTGCCACCTACTGTTGGTTTTAATTTCACATTTAAAGTATCTTTTCATTTTTTAATTATTTCAAATATCAGTATTCAATGTTTTATGTTTAATATATCAAAACATTATTTATGCATTTGTAACTGCAGGTCAAATGCATTCATGTTCTGCATTAAAC
>NW_015506895.1:54932-55614 GCF_001515645.1 Sinocyclocheilus grahami
AGAGAGACGAGGAGTACATCAATCCAACTGGGTTTAATTGACACAACGGAACATGGAACACTCACGCTATACATAATGACATGAACAATACCGGACGCTGGAGCACACACAGGGAACCCTATTTATACACACAGGAGGAGGGGATGACGAGACACACCTGGGAGCAATGAAACATCAAGGAAAACACCTGGGACAAATTAAACATGGGAAAGGAAGGCACATGAGGAGCAAAACAACCACAAAACAGAGTCTGACAGTATATTTATACCACTTCATATAGTTAATCAATTTCACATGAAGAGTGCCTTTTTTCTCCAAAAATTACTATATACAAATGTGATATTGATTTTTTACAACAGTTCAACTAGAAGTTTTATTAAGAGACTTACTATTTCCTGTTTTTGCACTATTTCGCCAACAAAAATAATTCCAAACACAGCCACAGCGCTGTTTTGTGTCTTTGAGCACCATGACAGCGTTTTGTTCCTGAATGAATCACTCGTTTAAGTGATTCGGTTCATTCGCAATGACTCGCTTATTAACAGTGACTTGCTGCCACCTACTGTTGGTTTTAATTTCACATTTAAAGTATCTTTTCATTTTTTAATTATTTCAAATATCAGTATTCAATGTTTTATGTTTAATATATCAAAACATTATTTATGCATTTGTAACTGCAGGT
>NW_015506895.1:56236-58367 GCF_001515645.1 Sinocyclocheilus grahami
CTATCTGACCACCACACAGAATATGAAGAATATGAAAAACTTTAGGAGTCAGCTGTCCACGAAAGTCCTTAAGATATCAGCATGATAACACACTCAATCAGTTGAATGAATGACTCAATGACTCACTCATTAAGTGACATACCGCCACTTACTGGTAGTTTAGTTGAGAAGTATGTTGGAAATATGCATTTTGCCCTCAACATTTCTTATTTATATACTCATAAATGCATTTAAAACATTAATCTCATAACATTATTTATTGCAGTTGTAATAATTGTTATTTGCAGTGTAAATTATTAATCTCGCTTGTGTGCTTCAGCACGCTAAAAGAGCTTTTTCCCTAAAAGAGCCTTCACTGGTGCGTCTTTTTATAAGGGGTCATATGATGCTGCTGAAAAGAACATTATTTTGTGTATTTGGTGTAATGAAATGTGTTTATGCGGTTTAAGGTTAAAAAAAAACATTATTTTCCACATACTGTTCATTATTGTTTCTCCTCTATGCCCCGCCTTTCTGAAACACGTCGATTTTTACAAAGCTCATCGGTCTGAAAAGCGAGGTATGCTCTGATTGGCAGTGCGTTGTGATTGGCCGAATACCTCAAGCGTGTGACGGAAATGTTACGCCCATTATAAAAGAGGCATTTGTTGCATCCAGTGGGGACATAATTATGGATTATAATGACTTATACTGTCTTTTTACGCGTTGCGTTGCATCGCGTCGCGTAAACATAAAACCATGTCTGCATTTGTGATCGGAGAAATGACAAACAACAAGTGCTACTCTACACTGCGCAAAAAACTTGCGTTTGAATCGTCAGTGGCAAATTCTTAAAATATATAAAAAACATACTTACAGTCTGTGAGTCAGAACAGCTGGCATTGTAGTCTACTCTACCAGGATCAGGAAACAGTCCTCCATAAAATGCGCTGGACACATCTGAATATTTGGGTTAAACTGTTCTGGAACAGTGTTGTAAATACAACTTAACCACTGATTTCTAGTCGTGTCCTCTTTTGGAAGGCCAACCAAAGTAGTTTCGCTTTCACAACGAAACACAGCACCTTCCCGACATAGTGGCGGCGGCAACAACAATACTACAGCAAGAATAAAAGGTACGCCTTCTTTCTTTGCGTGAACATTTGGGCAGTGTTATGCAAATCTTACCACATCGTGATGTAGACATGTGGGGGCGTGTTAGAATGAGCCACTTTAAGTAGGCGTGGTTGACGTTTTATAAAGAATATCTCTTTGGATTTGTGACTTTAGTCTTTGCAACTTTACAGATCTTCTTTATGCACCAAGAGCTTGTAACACTCCAAAGAGAAAGGAAAAATTCAAATCGCATCATATGACCCCTTTAAAGACGACATTGAGTCTTGCTATAGACAACATATCACCCGTGCATTTCTGGATGCTTTCGTTACCTGGCGCCAGGTGATGGTCACGATCGCTGCCTCATGTGCCTGGGCATTAAGCATGCTAAGGTGGCATTCATGGATGAGTCATGTTCTCATTGCAGGAAGAAAATCATCTCGGAGTTGTGGGCCAGGCTCCATTACCTCAAAAGGGGCGGAGCTCCATTACCTCTGCCTCGATCTGGTTCTCGTCCTGGCTGCAGCCTGGTGAGCACCAATTCAGGCGGTGACACGGGTGGTCTGAGGGTTACAGTGGTGTAACCCTCAGTTCCTTCAGGGAACCAACCCTCGAGGGACCATCGCTCCTCTTGCACTGCGCAACAAGTCGAGCTGCCAATGGAACTACGAGCATACCAGCAGTATCCTTTGGCGCTCCTCCCAACGACCAAATGTCGCTTGCTGCATCGGAGGGTGAGCCGGAGCTTTCTGGAGAGGTAGATTCGGCTGTGCTGCTTTCCTCCGGGACTGTAGCAATGCCTGAATCGGATCCAGAAATAATGGCTATGGTTTCCCGGGCCGCCATAGGGGTAGGGCTCGAGTGGAGACTTCCACCGTGTCCCGAGCCCTCAAGGTTGCACGATTGGTTCTCGGGGTGGTCCGCGCTGGTTCTCAGCACCCCGCCTCGGTGCCTTTCTTCCCGGAGGTGCATGAGGAGCTCAACAGGTCGTGGACGGCACCTTTTTACTGCCGGAAACCAATCTGCTGGTTCCTCC